>NC_091978.1:198996690-199120594 GCF_044704955.1 Pristiophorus japonicus
TGATACCTTCATTCAGCAACAGTTCTTTGTATCACCTGTATTTGACCCACCTAGAGCACACAATTGGCATCCTCAAACAACACCTCTGCTGCCTGCACCACTCTGGATGAGCCCTGCAGTACTCAGTTGAGTGGGTATCAAGATTTGTGGTTGTATGCTGCACAACCTGGTCTTTATGAAGGAACAGTCCTTGCTATCACCTATTAGGCGAAACGTTGAGGAGCAGGTACGCAAGAAAGAGGAGGAGGATTGGAACAGGAAGTGGAGGAACAGGAAGAGGCAAAGAGGCTACAACATAGACAGTCCATTTCTGCCTGGGATCTACATGATGAAACAATTCACGAACCTTGGGCTCAATTTTACCCAGTTATCTGCGTCGCTTTTTTTGGCGTAAATTAAAAAATCCAAGTTTCACCAAAGTTTCTGCGCCAGCGTAACTCAGTTCGATACAATTTTTTTAGGTTAGTATTTTTTTGCATCATAGGGGCGTAACCTGATGTCTGCGCCAGTTTTTCACATTTAAACAAGCTTGGCCAACTTACAGTTTCCTAGGATGACGTATGTGACCACTCCCAAAAAATCTTCTAGACACTTTAGAAAAACCAGCGCACATCAAAACATCGGCGTAGAAAGACGCCATTGTTTTTAGGTGATGTTTTGGAGGGAGTCAAGAAGACAAAGAACATGTATCATAAAGCTTAATTTTTTCAAAGTCAAAAGGGAGAAAATGGAAGTCTAATGCAATTCTTTAATTTTTGATATTTCTCAAAGTACCACGCCACCAACAAACGTCTCCTCACTGTGTCGGCCGGCAAAATCACTCCCTCGTCTGTTTCCGCAAAGAAGTTGTAACCGAGATCTGTGAGTTAATAAAAGCAGACCTGCACCCTAGGAGCGTCAGGAAGATTACAGTAACTAGTGCCTCCACTTCCTCGTGAGAAATTCTTGGTCCTTGAGTCACGTTGCACCTTGCGGCTCCAATTTTTCCACTGAGTGTTAAAGTTCTCAAACAGCACTCAAAGTTCTCACACACAACTGGCTCTTTAAAATTGGCCGAATGCAGAGAGGGAGCTGTACTGAGCATGCGCGCCCATAGCAGTCACGTAAAAAACGTCATTTTTTTCCCCACGCATGCACAGAAGGGGGGCATCATTTTTTCAGCACAGACATTAGGCTCCACCTCCCCCTCCCCCGAAGCTAAAGGACAGGTTGCACGGTGCCAATTTCAAAAATGAGAACGGGGAAACTTGCAAGTTATTTTTTTAGAGTAGTCGGAGCCCCCCCAAAAAAATGCGTAATTCTTGACAATACGCCAAAAAAAAGCTTTGGGGAAAATTGAGCCCCTTATCAGTAACCTCAACCAAACTTCTCCAGTCACCAATAGTCCCACACCCTGTACCTTTCCTCTATCATTGACTATTATAATATCTTTTTTCCAACAAAAATAAAAACCACCAGAAAATGCATATTCTAATCCAATTTTATAAATTCAATCATAACAAATTACATACAAAATAAACTAATCACCCTGTGCATTCCCTTAGTTCCTGTCTTCTGTGTGTCATTGCTTCTCCTAGTACACCTACAAGATGCTTCCATGGTGGTTGCAGTATGCAATGGTGGAAGGCTGCTGACCTCTAATTGAGGAGACTGTAGATGGCATTGGAGGGTGACCTCGAGAAGCTCTGGGCCTAGAAGTGCCACCTTCAGACTGCACCATCTCGACCTGGGCAGCAGCGTTCTGGTCTGGCTGGCTGACAGGCAACAGCAAGGGCACTGGCAGAGTGGCAGGGGTGCGAGCACAAATGCTGTCATCCTAAGATGGGAAAGGCAGGTTTGTGCTCCATGGAGCCACTGCCACTCCCCCGGGATGGTGCCTTAGCAATCCTACTGATCTGTTGGAGAACAGATTGATGGACTTCTGTGATGCCCTGGAAGCCACTGGAGTTTCCATTGCAGCACTCAGACCTTTGGTGGAAGCTGCTTGTGCTGCAATAGAAATTGTGACATTAGCCATCATGGTGGGTTCCACAGGTGTGCTGATGGAGGTGGCCATCTGTTTCATGTTGAAAAAGGTGGTCTCCAAGTTCTGCGCAAAGCCCTGTGTCAAGTTGATGCTGGATTCCTCCATGTTATCATGGATGACTTTAATCTGCATGTTTATTGGGCTAACCAAACTGGTAGCAATACTGTGGAGGAGGATTTCCTGGAGTGTATAAGGAATGGTTTTCCAGACCAATATGTCGAGGAGCCAACTAGAGAGCAGGCCATCCTAGACTGGGTTTTGTGTAACGAGAGAGGATTAATTAGCAATCTGGTCGTGCGGGGCCCCTTGGGGAAGAGTGACCATAATATGGTAGAATTCTTCATTAAGATGGAGAGTGACACAGTTAATTCAGAGACTAGAGTCCTGAACTTAAAGAAAGGAAACTTCAACGGTATGAGACATGAATTGGCTAGGATAGACTGGAGAATGATACTTAAAGGGTTGACGGTGGATAGGCAATGGCAGGCATTTAAATATCACATGTGGCATAAGAATAAAAAAGGGAAGGTGGCTCAAGGGAAATTAAGGAAAGTGTTAAATCCAAGGAAGAGGCATATAAATTGGCCAGAAAAAGCAGCAAACCTGAGGACTGGGAGAAATTTAGAATTCAGCAGAGGAGGACAAAGGGTTTAATTAAGAGGGGGGAAATAGAGTATGAGAGGAAGCTTGCCGGTAACATATAAACTGACTACAAAAACTTTTACAGATATGTGAAGAGAAACAGATTAGTGAAGACTAATGCAGTCAGAATCAGGGGAATTCATAATGGGGAACAAGGAAATGGCAAACCAATTAAACAAATACTTTGGTTCTGTCTTCACTAAGGAAGACACAAATAACCTCCCGAAAATACTAGGGGACCGAGGGTCTAGTGAGAAGGGGGAACTGAAGGAAATCCTTATTAGTCAGGAAATGGTGTTCGGGAAATTGAAGGGACTGAAGGCCAATAAATCCCCAGGGCCTGATAGTCTGCATCCCAGAGTACTTAAGGAAGTGGCCCTAGAAATAGTAGATGCATTGGTAGTCATTTTCCAACATTCCATGGGCTCTGGTTCAGTTCCTATGGATTGGAGGGTAGCTAATGTAACCGCATTTTTTTTTAAAAGAGGGAGAGAGAAAACAGGGAATTAGCCTGACATCGGCAGTGGAAAAAATGCTGGAATCAATTATTAAAGATGTAATAGCAGCGCATTTGGAAAGCAGTGACAGGATTGGTCCAAGTTAGCATGGATTTATGAAAGAGAAATCATGCTTGACAAATGTTCTAGAGTTTTTTGAGGATATAACTAGTAGAGTGGATAAGTGAGAACCAGTGGATGTGGTGTATTTGGACTTTCAGAAGGCTTTTGACAAGGTCCCACACAAGAGATTATTGTGCAAAATTAAGGCACATGGTATTGGGGGTAATGTATTGATGTGGATAGAGAACCGGTTGGCAACAGGAAGCAAAGAGAGGGAATAAACGGGTCCTTTTCAGAATGGCAGGCAGTGACTAGTGGGGTACCACAAGGTTCTGTGCTGGGGCCCCAGCTGTTTACACTGTACATTAATGATTTAGATGAGGGGATTAAATGTAGTATCTCCAAGTTTGCGGATGACACTAAGTTGGCTGGCAGTGTGAGTTGCGAGGATGATGTTATGAGGCTGCAGAGCGACTTGGATAGGTTAGGTGTGTGGGTAAATGCATGGCAGATGAAGTATAATGTGGATAAATGTGAGGATATCCACTTTGGTGGTAAAAACAGAGAGATAGACTATTATCTGAACGGTGACAGATTTGGAAAAGGGGAGGTGCAACGAGACCTGGGTGTCATGGTACATCAGTCATTGAAGGTTGGCATGCAGGTATAGCAAGCGGTTAAGAAAGCAAATGGCATGTTGGCCTTCATAGCGAGGGGATTTGAGCACAGGGGCAGGGAGGTGTTACTACAGTTGTACAGGGTTTTGGTGAGGCCACACCTGAAGTATTGTGTACAGTTTTGGTCTCCTAACTTGAGGAAGGACATTCTTGCTATTGAGGGAGTGCAGCGAAGGTTCACCAGACTGATTCCCGGGATGGCAGGATTGACATATCAAGAAAGACTGGATCAACTGGGCTTGTATTCACTGGAGTTCAGAAGAATGAGAGGGGATCTCATAGAAATGTTTAAAATTCTGACGGGTTTTGACAGGTTAGATGCAGGAAGAATATTCCCAATGTTCGGGAAGTCCAGAACCAGGGGTCACAGTCTAAGGATAAGGGGTAAGCCATTTAGGACCGAGATGAGAAGCAACTTCTTCACCCAGAGAGTGGTGAACCTGTGGAATTCTCTACCACAGAAAGTTGTTGAGGTCAATTCACTAAATATATTCAAAAAGGAGTTAGATGTAATCCTTACCACTAGGGAGATCAAGGGGTATGGCGAGAAAGCAGGAATGGCGTACTGAAGTTGCATGTTCAGCCATGAACTCATTGAATGGCGGTGCAGGCTCGAAGGGCCAAATGGCCTACTCCTGCACCTATTTTCTATGTTTCTATGTTTCTATTAGGTGAATGGCAAATACAGTATAATGTGGATAAGTGTGAGGTTATCCACTTTGGTGGCAAAAACAGGAAGGTAGATTATTATCTGAATGGTGACAGATTAGTAAAAGGCGAGGTGCAACAAGACCTGGGTGTCATGGTACATCAGTCATTGCAGGTAGGCATGCAGGTACAGCAGGCAGTAAAGAAAGCAAATGGCATGCTGGCCTTCATAGCAAGGGGATTTGAGTATAGGAGCAGGGAGGTCTTCCTGAGTTGTACAGAGCCTTTGTGAGACCACACCTCGAGTATTGTGTGCAGTTTTGGCTCCTAATCTGAGGAAGGACATTCTTGCTATTTAGGGAGTGCAGCGAAGGTTCACCAGACTGATTCCCGGGATGGCAGGACTGACATATGAGGAGAGACTGGATCGACTGGGCCTGTATTCACTGGAGTTTAGAAGGATGAGAGGGGATCTCATAGAAACATATAAAATTCTGACGGGATTGGACAGGTTAGATGCAGGAAGAATGTTCCCGATGTTGGGAAAGTCCAGAACCAGGGGTCACAGTCTAAGGATAAGGAGTAAGCCATTTAGGACCGAGATGAGGAGAAAGTTCTTCACTCAGAGAATTGTGAACCTGTGGAATTCTTGACCACAGAAAGTTATTGAGGCCAGTTTGTTGGATATATTCAAAAGGGAGTTAGATGTGGCCCTTACGGCTAAAGGGATCAAGGGTAATGGAGAGAAAGCAGGAATGGGGTACTAAAGTTGCATGATCAGCCATGATCATATTGAATGGTGATGCAGGCTCGAAGGGCCGAATGGCCTACTTCTGCACCTACTTTCCATGTTTGCTATGGCTATGTTCCTTGACATTGCACCAACCATTTTGGTTATGGACACCCATCAACATTCTTTTGTAGCCTGGCCCATCAAAGTCCTCATCTGACTCTTCTGCAGCAGAACTAATGTGCGACCTCGCCTTCCGTCGAGCTGGCAACTGTGCTATCCTTTCCCCCCGCCTTGGCTCCTATGCACTTGTGCCCAATATTTCACCACGTGCAGATGCCTCCTCTATCCTAGCTTCTAAAATACATGCAGTCAGTCTCTGAACTGTTGAATGCGAGTATAAGATTGAGTGACAGTTTCTTTTCATGTTCACTGGCCTATATTTTGCGTACGCCATCGTAAGTCCTCAGAATGGCCCTGCAAGTTCAGTATGTGCTACGCCTGTGTGAAAACCCGCAACTTGCGATCTGTCAAGTTTCATATTGACAGATTCTTTGCATCCACTGCGAAAATACTTTTGCTGGCGCAGAGTTGGGCTATTTGCCCAACTACTGCCCAGCGAATGCCCATGAAACCCTTATGCCTGGTACAAGCAGGTGTAACCAGCTTCAGGGTTAAAATAAATGTTAAAATAATTTTTTTTTTAAGTGATTAAAACATACATTTAAAATTATTTTAGGTCCATTTTAAAATGTTTACATTTTTATTTTAAGTGCTTAAAGAGTCTTTGAATTCATTTTGAACATGGGTTAATTTATTTTTATTTAAGTGGTGTCAATTCTTATTTATTTGAGGATTTTTAGTATATAAATGTGGATTCTGTACATAATTGGAATCACAAGAACACAAGAAATAGGAGTAGGCCATTTGACCCCCTCGAGCCTGCTCTGCCATTTAATAAGATCATGGCTGATCTGATCATGGAATCAATTCAAACTTCCCTGCCCGCTCCCCATAACCCTTTATTCCCTTCTCGCTCAAAAAACTGTCCATCTCCGCCTTAAATATATTCAATGTACCAGCCTCCACAGCTCTCTCGGGCAGAAAATTCCACAGATTTACAACCCTCTAGAGAAGAAATTTCTCCTCATCTCAGTTTTAAATGGGCAGCCCCTTCTTCTGAGACTATGGCCCTTAGTTTTAGTTTCCCCTATGAGTGGAAATATCCTCTCTGCATCCACCTTGTCGAGCCCCCTCATTATCTTATATGTTCCGATGAGATCACCTCTCATTCTTCTGAACTCCAATGAGTATAGTCCCAACCTACTTAACCTATCAGTATAAGTCAACCTCCTCATCTCCGGAATCAACCTAGTGAACCTTCTTTGAACTGCCTCCAATGCAAATATATCCTTCTTTAAATACAGAGACCAAAACTGCACGCAGTACTCCAGGCCTCACCAATACTCTGAAAAGTTATAGCAGGATTTCTCTGCTTTTATACTCTATCCCCCTTGCAATAAAGGTCAACATTCAATTTGCCTTACTGATTACGTGCTGTACCTGCATACTCACTTTTTGTATTTCGTGCAGGTCTCTCTGTACTGAAGCACTTCGCAATTTTTCTCCATTTAAATTGTAATTTGCTTTTCTATTTGTTCTGCCAAAGTGAATAACCTTATATTTTCCCACATTATACTCCATCTGCCAAGTTTTTGCACACTCACTTAGCCTGTCTATATCACTTTGCAGATTTTTTTATGTCCTCCTCAAATTTGCTTTCCCACCCATCTTTGTATCATCAGCAAACTTGGCTACATTACACTCGGTTCCTTCATCCAAGTCATGAATATAGATTGTAAATAGTTGAGCCCCAGCACTGATCCCTGCGGCACCCCACTAGTTACCGTTTGTCAACCGTCTCTCTGTTTTCTGTTAGTTAGCCAATCCTCATAAACATCAGAGGAATTCTCCTTTTTGATTGGTTGACTAGGCCCAAAGTGATTCCAGGGACGCTTGCGAACCGCGTGTGCCCCTGGGATCCATGGGCATTTACGCAGCCGTACACCTGCAGGCCCAGGACCCGAAGACTCTGAAGCTCCGGAGACACCAGGTCTGTTCGGAACTTTTTTTTGGTTCGGAGGTGTATTCTTCTGGTACGCCTCTGACCGCAAATCCAGGGTCATTGTCTTCTTCCTCTTCCTCCACAGACTGGGAAGATTCCAGTTCCTGGGTATCTGAAATCTAAAAGGAACAAGTGATGGGTTATGGCGAGGAGAGAGTAGAAAGTAAGAAGTGCATGCTTACACCATCTGCAGCTTCTAACTCAGAAGAGATTGTGGGATGAGGGACAAATGGGATGAGAGAAGGATGAATAGGTATGCCCATACACTAATCAGCGATCACGGCAGTACCACCAGTGGTCACGGCTTCAGCCATGCCCCTTCCCATGATGGCCCACACTATTTCCTCCATGGGGGTTAAAACATGCAGTCACACTTGTCCTTTTTGAGTTCTTTACTGCTGCCTGCTGTTATGTGACACCTTCTCCTGCAAGAAAGAGAAAAGTGCATCAGTGATTGTCGTGCAACGTGTTTGGGTGATGTAGTTGTCATGTGCAATATGTGCAAGCTGTGGTAAAGCATATGAATTGCAGGGTTGAGTACTGATTGATAGAGATTGTTGGTAGGTGAGTGATGAGGGTGTAGTGAGTTGAGCAGTAGATGAGGTTAGTGGCGCAGTTAGTAGGATATGCCATTTGAAGATGAACTCATTCATTCTGACAACTCATGTGAGATTGTTAACCTCTTCCTGCACTGCATCCAAGTTTTTGGAGCAACTCTCCTGGCATTTGACCTCCACCGCTACTTGTTCTTACTGCCTCCTGAACATCTGTCTGGAGGGCCTTCTGCCCCGCTGCAGATACCGGACAACGTTCCTTCTTTCTACCTCTTCCACCAAGACCTGCAGTGCGGTATCTGAAAACCTTGGTACACGCTTTCTCGCATGTTCAGCCATTCCTCAAAATATCACAGCACAAATTCAGTTTTCAAATGACTCCCACCATTTCTTGCAGCCACAATGCATCTCCCTTTTAAGAGGTGCCAGCTGCCTTTAAGTAACGTTTAGCTACTCACGATATCGGGTCCCCTGCTGAGGCATGCAGCCAATGAACAGTGCAGGTAGCGCTGGCTGCATGCAGCAAAGCATTTATTTATTCGTTCATGAGATGTGGGCATCGCTGGCAAGGCTGGCATTTATTGCCCATCCCTAATTACCCTAGAGAAGGTGGTGGTGAGCCGCTTTCTTGAACAGTTGCAGTCTATATGGTGAAGGTACTCCCACAGTGCTGACTTTGTTGTAGAGGTTTGATACAACTGAGTGGATTGTTAGGCATTTCAGAGAGCAGTTAACAGTGAACCACATTGCTGTGGGTCTGGAGTCGCATATAGGCCAGACCAGGTAAGGATGGCAGATTTTCTTCCCTAAAGGACATCAATGAACCAGTTGAGTTTTTCCGACAATTCGGTAGATTCATGTTCACCATTACTGATACTAGCTTTTTAATTCCAGATTTATTTAACTGACTTTAAATTACCCCAGCTTCTGTGGTTGGATTTAAACTCACTGTAAGAGAAAGATTTGGCATTAGGGTTACCAGCGGAACAAGGGTTAAAGTGCTGGTTCCTGCACCAACCCATAAGTCTCTTTGGCCTTGTACATTCCAGTACCAAGGCTCCAGAAGTTATTAATTCAATAATATTCCGACAGGATACGATGTGAGAACCTAAACATTCATTGATAAGACCTTGCAAAGAGGCTCGAGGCAGACTCACGGGCATCAAGGAGAATCAACAAATTCTGACCTAATTAAGTCATTCTAGTCACGGCCTAAGGTGGTCACGAGGGTCTTGGCCTGTCAATCCAAAGTAGCACGAATAAGGCAGTCCAATTAGAGAAGTAGCATTGATAAGGTAGTCCATTTAGAGATCTAGGGAGGTCTTACCAGGGAATGGAGGGGTTTTTGAAATGTATAAAAGTTGTATGATTGTGTTGTTCGGGGAGCGTCTCCACTCACAGGCGGCTGTGATGAGAGGTGTTCCCGGACGTTCGTAATAAAAGATCGTTATACCTTGCCATTCGTCTCTGTCTGCTAACTCCGGGGGTTGTTACGCGGGTTGGGGCGAGCGTCGACCCTCTATATCAGGGGGCCCGCTCATGGGAGGAGAAGCCTTCCCATTTTCCCTTCCACTCACGTCTCTGGATTATTAGTCCAGGCCAGCAGCAGGCACCAGGAATTTAACATGCTGCCTGCAACACAATGAACAGTGTGAGTTATTCGTGTCACATGATCCCCACACTCATTTTCGGGGTTAGCCAATTTCTCCTACACTAAATTTAAATAAATAGGCTGTGACATTCAGCAAGAAACAGCTTAGGTAAACTCCTCCTGGCAGAAAGATTTTATGCTCATTCAGCAAAAAGTGGGCTCCAGAGTGCTTTAGGATAAAATATTTTAACCAGACCATAAAAGTTTTATTCAAATTTTAAACTGGTTTAAGTAATTAATTAGGTGAATGGTCATGCCACAATCACTTCAAAAAGGGGTCAGTGATGGAAATCACAACTATTGTGCAGTGATTCTGCTGCTGGCCACTTGCAAAAGCAATTTGTTAGCAGTTGATTCTGGTGTATGTAGTAATTATTGTTGGGCATAAATGTAACAGTCACAAATCTTCCCTATCCTAATACACATCACACATTAAGCAATGATGGCTGTTATGTCCTTAGATGCTCTGATAATGACTCCATGAGGCAATGTATAGTACTTGAACTGTAGTGACCTTAGTCCATTTAATGTAACTCCAGAGTGAGAATCACACATGGTGGCCTGCCTTTTATACTAGGCCTGACACACCTGTACAGGTAACCTACAAGTCTCCCACTGTAGTGCCCTCTGGTGGCACACCTTAGTGACCATACAGCTGGTGTACAAGTTTTCCATAGTAGTGTCCTCTGGTGGCACATCATATGTAATAGTATAAGCAGTAACGTGTTTGGATACATGACATCACTCTCCCCCAAGTTCTTAGTGCAAATCGCCTTCATGCATTGACTGTGCTCTGGGCTTAGCTCTATCTGGTTGACCCTTGGAGGGTCGTTTCCATCTTGGGTGAGTGGGTGGTGTTTCGTTGGCAATAGAGATGCTGGTGGTTTCTCTTTGTGCATCCAGAACCACTCCATTCTCTTCCCCCCCCCCCACTCCTCTCCCCCCCCCATATAGATTCTGCCGGTGGCTCATTACATTCATATATATTCAGTCCAGAAAAGAAAATTTGCATTTACGTCATTACATTTGTGGTACAGTTGTGAGGCAAGTACATTTGACTGGTGAGGTACATACTTGGAGTCAGTGCTGGTGTCAGCACCGGTGCATGAGGACAAACTAGTACCAGAACTGCTGGATGGTGTCCAGGTAGTCTGGTGGCGGCGCGATGCCCAGTGCTGGCAATGGGAACCCGGCTGGCTCAAGTTGCCTGCTCTCGGGGCCTTTGCCGTTGCTCCTAGCATCGGGCAGGTTCACAGATGCCTGTTGTTGTGTATGCATGCCTGTTTACTGTGTGATGTCTGTAACACTGTTATGCCACATTGAATGTACCCTTATACTGTACACACATTACCTGTACACCAGAGGGTGCTGCTGCTGGAGACCTAAGGGTTACCTGCACATGGCAGGTAACCCAGTATAAAAAGGAACTCGTAGCTTGTTGTCCTCACTCAGGAGCTGCAAATAAAGGACTACAGGTCTGCACAGTTTAAGTATCAAACCCTGCCTCGTGGAGTCATTACTAAAGGTGCCTACATACACTACAACTGGCGACGAGGATGGGATATGAGGTTACGAACCACACGCTCAGCATGTCGAATCTGAGCATCTTTCAGCAATTTACTGATGGGGAAGATTGGGACGCTTTTGTAGAAATATTGGAACACTTAAGGAGACTGGCTGCACAGTGCGACTTTGGCGACCACCTAAATGAAGCACTAAGGGACTCTAAACCGCTGAGAGCAGTGCACCGCATGGATACTTCTAAGGGCAGAAATGTTTCCCCGAGTCCCGCAATCCTGAGTCCGCCACATGGGGCAAACCAGCTAGCCCCGTGCTGGCGCTGCGGAGGAAACCACAGGGCCCACCAGTGCTGCTACAAAGACTATGCATGCAAAGAGAAAAGGCACCTTCAAAGGATGAGCAGCAAAAGCTGTACTCACTGCGTCTCTGATGAATTGGCTGATCACTGGGGCTTCGACACAGATGAAGGTGAAGTTGCTCAACCCCTGGAAGAAGAATATGGAACTCATACCTGCTCCACCGAAAGTTCTCCGTGGACGATGAAAGTAGACATCGACGGGGTCCCAGTTTCTATGGAGATCGACACAGGGGCGAGCCAGTCTGTGGTGAGCCAAATGACCTTTGAAAAAATTTGGAAGAATCCTGCCACTCGACCAAAACTGTCTCCTGTCCAGGCAAAACTGCTCACCTTTACCAAAGGTAAAATCCAAATCGTTGGCAGTGCAGACGTCCAGGTCTCCCAGGGCGGCGCGTTGAACAAACTCCCCCTGTGGATTGTAGCCAGTGACAGTCCCACGCTGCTGGGCAGGAATTGGATGAACCGGGTCCACATCAGGTGAAGTGGCCCTGTGGAAGAAAAGACCACCACAGTCCACCTGCAGGAAATGGCTGCAGTACCATGAGGAGAAAAACTTGTAATCAAAATGGCCGCCGCCATGCCACAAGTGAGCATGGAGGAGCATCACGTGACACCGAGCGGCCAATCAGATTTGAAGGCTCCCTTAAAGGAGACCGGTAACCAAAGAAAGTTAAAGGGGAAGTTTCAACTATTTGAGTACACGGACTCTAAAGCTAAAGATGCGATTAAAAGGTGCAAGTATGAAAATGTATGCAATGTAACAATGAATTGTGATGCTGGTTTAACTAATGTGACTAATGAGATGAATGCAGATGTCAGTAAGGTTAATAACAAGTTTATTATGCTTAACAATAATGATAGAGAATATGAAATGCCTAATGTAACCATGTCTGTTGAAACCAAGACATCCAAAAGTGATGCAAATGCTAAAATGTATAATGCAGGCTCGACTATGTGTGATCAGAGCCAAGATGTCATGTATACCGGTAGGACACTGCCAAAAGACATTGGGTCCGACAGGGACCATGTTGATGCCAATGGAATCCCCCTGTGGGAGTCCCCCAGGTCCATCAGGCTACCTGACCATGTAGCCTGGATCTTTGGAACAAATGTGATGCCCCATGCAGGACACACACACAGCCAGTGGGAGCAGACCCACTACAGGTACAGTGGTCAATGGGCAGCCCAGCCACCACCAATGGCAACCTGCAACAGACCAGCCCTACAACCCCTGGCCACCAGGGCCAACACCAGGAGCATGAGGCCAATACCCTCCAGCTTCCCTGGCAAACCCTGGGATGACCTGACCCTCATCCCAATTGATGAACAAGGAGCCCACCCAGTCTTGTGTCCCTGCCCACCACCCCACAACAGTGACACCTACTTGGTCTGTGTGTGAGGGAGGGGAAACGTACGAGGCCAGCCTCAAGCACAGGGGTCACACCTGGCAACCTCACAACCCTCACCACAACCTCCCATAGCCCACCACTGATCACCTCCCCTGGTCATGACAAGAAGGATATAAAAAATGCTTAGGGGGAGTATTATTGTGTATATATGCCTGTTTACTATGTGATGTCTGTAACACTGTTATGCTACACTGAATGTACCCTTATACTGTACACACCTTACCTGTACACCAGAGGGTGCTGCTGCTGGAGACCTAAGGGTTACCTGCACAAGGCAGGTAACCCAGTATAAAAAAGAACTCACAGCTTGTTGTCCTCACGCAGGAGCTGCAAATAAAGGACTACAGGTCTACACAGTTTAAGTATCACACCCTGCCTCGTGGAGCCATTACTAAAGGTGCCTACATACACTACACCTGTGACCTCCCTGTCCTTTCCTTGCGCCCGGGTCACTGCTGCTCCCTGAGGAGCAGTCGTCTGGCAGTGCACACGGAACTGCTGACTTGTTTGCCTGGGAGTTATTTGGTTTGGGACCCTGGCTGGTCCCGGTCCCATTTGGGAGAACCATTGCGGGTGACCCTTCATTCCCGGGTGTAGCCTTGGTGGCGATAGGGTCTGGGGGATGCGCTTTCAGGCTCGTGGTGGTTAGTGCCATCAGGTGCAGGGTATTGATACCGGTGCCGTTGCCCTCCTGAGATTGCTTGCTCTGCAGCTTGTCTATTTTAGCTGCTTGTGGCCACACTCTGAGGTGCATCACTCTGGTCCCAGGGATGCAGGCTACAGCATTGGGTAGCTCGCTAGACCTGTGTGCTCACGATGGGTGTTTGCCAGCTACATTAACTGAATGCAGTTGAAATCCTACATCGCACAACGTTTCATTACTATTGTAGATAAACTGTTGCTCCGATCGCAATTGCATGACTTTTCTTTGCTTATTACATGTATAAAATTCTGATCATCAATTACAAGCTTTACATTTAACTCACAGTTGCAATTACATTGACTGAGATTGTGGATCTGCCCCTTTAACTGCAGTGGGTTGCTGGCCTCCTTTAAGAGAGCCTGGCTATCTTTACCCCAATCCTCTTCTTCGTTTGGTGCCACGTGCTGCTCCATCAGCGCTACACCTCGTGGTCTCGCCGCCATCTTTTTCTTGAGCGCATCACCTTGTGGTTTGGGCGCCATCTTTCTTCCATCCACGATGTCAACTGTTGTGATCCTCTTCTCCCCGTGTTCTGCCACCGAGGCTGGGAAGTCG
This sequence comes from Pristiophorus japonicus, assembly GCF_044704955.1. Lineage (NCBI taxonomy): Eukaryota > Metazoa > Chordata > Chondrichthyes > Pristiophoridae > Pristiophorus > Pristiophorus japonicus. The sequence goes on from NC_091978.1 coordinate 199,010,850, forward strand.
GCTTTGAATCCGATTTTCTTCCTTCGGTGTCCTGCCACTGAAGCCTAGAAGGTGCATTCAGGTCATCTCAGCTGGCTCATCTCCACGCAGTCGTGCTGAGCGGTCTGTGCCTCGGGTGCTGTGCTGGTCTGCTCTCTGGTGCCGGATCCAACCTCAGGTGAGGGCTTGCTTTGCCTCTGAGTGCAGGGGACGTCGATCGCTGGAGGGATGAACTATTCCCAGCTGCAATGGATCTTCTCCATCCACCTTCTTCCGAGTAGCATTGGTCCATCACCTGCAACAATCCACAGTGGTAACTTGTGCACCGCGCCATCATGGAGTACCTTTACATCTGCACTACCGACGACTGGGATAAGTTCATTGGTGTAGGTGCGCAGCTTTGCCTGAACCGGGATCAACTTGGGTCATTCAGCTTGATCGTCCCATAGCCTCTCAAAGGTTTCTTGATTCATTACTGACTGGCTCGTCCCCGTGTCCACTTCCATGAAAACTGGAACGCCGTTTATCTTGATTTTCATCCTCAACGGGGAACATTCTGTGGTGCAGGTAAACATCGTGGGGCTGAACTGTCTCTCTGACTATCGCTTCATTATCCGCGCTGGATTTATGGCCATCTGCAGACTCTTCATCAACACAGTGAGTCATGTTTCTTTTACACATTCGCTGGAGGTGGCCCTTTGTGCTGCAGCCTTTATACTCATAGTCTTTAAAACGGCACTGGTGAGCCCTGTGATTCCCTCCGCAATGCCAGCATGGTGCTACTTGATTAGCCCCCCTTGGTGGACTCTGAGTTAAGGGACTCGGGAGCCTGTTCTCTCTCCCCTGAGGAGATTCACGTTCTAAAGTCTAGCCTCTAAAAGGCACTATTCTGTGTACAGTACTTGCCGGGTTTGAGTCCTGAGGATGAGTCATCCGCCTAGAGCCACAGGTCGAGGTTATGAATGCCTGGCTCATGGTGATGGCCTTCTGCAGTGTGACTGTGGTGTCCGCAGATAGTAGTCTGTGAAGCAGGCCCTCGTGGCTGATTCCGATGACAAAGATATCCCACAACGTTTCAGTGAGGTGTTCATTGATATCACACAGTGCTGCCTGAGGTCTGCAGTATATTTTGCGATTTCCTGGCCTTTGGGCCGTCGGTGGATGTAAAACCGGTGTCTGGCTGTGAGGGTGCTCTCTTTGGGCTTGAGTTGTTCTTGGATCAGCGTTACAAGCTCCTCGTACGCCTTGGTCGTTATCTTCGCTGGTGCCAGCAAGTCCCTGATGAGGCCATAAACGGTGGGCCCACAACTGGTTAGCAGGATAGCTCTGCACTTATCAGCAAGTGTGGCCGGATCATCGCCTGCCAGGTTGTTTGCTGTGAAGAAATAGTTGAGCCTCTCCACAAAGACGTCCCAATCATCCTCATCGGCGAACTGCTGCAACATAGCAAGGTTAGCCATTTTCGCATGAAAGTCCTTAATCTCGTCGCCAATTGTTATGTCCTTAGATGCTCTGATAAAGACTCCACGAGGCAATGTATTGTACTTGAACTGTAGTGACCTTAGTTCATTTAATGTAACTCCAGAGTGAGGATCACACATGGTGGCCTGCCTTTTATACTGGGCTTGGCACACCTATACAGATAATCTCCAAGTCTCCCACTGCAGTGCCCTCTGGTGGCACACCTTAGTGACCATACAGCTAGTGTACAAGTTTCCCATAGTAGTGCCCTCTGGTGGCACATCATATGTAATAGTACAAGCAGTAATATGTTTGGATACATGATAATGGCTTTCTGTGTATCTGAGTTTCTGCAGTCAAGAAACAGAGTTATGAGAACACATCATTGGGTTAGGAGTTTTATAGGCAGGTGAAGTGTTGCAAGAAACTGCTGGTGTTCAGTGGGGAGTTTTTGAAACAATAGAGAATTTTGAAATGTAGTCACACAAACTCTTGAGCTTCTGACATAGACATGAAGATCAGGCTCAAGTGCTGGTAGCTCTCATTTGTCAGAATATTGATATCGATAGTAGATTACCGAGCTTTAGGATTTGGGTCCCACCCCAAATACTTTTCATTCACATTCATCACAAAAGACAGCTTCCATAAGCAGGCCCACATCTTCTACAAACAGAAACTTAACCTTACGTGCAAGGTGAGGAGAATATTGCCCTTCAGGATGAATAATCTATGGTTTACACTGGAAATAGTACGCGATGTGCACCATCAAGTCCTGATCGCAGATAGGTGGTAAAACATCATCATTGGCAGTCCCTCAAAATCGAGGAAGACTTGCTTCCACTCCAAAAGTGAGTTCTCAGGTGACTGTACAGTCCAATACAGGAATTACAGTCTCTGTCATAGGTGGGACAGTCGTTGAAGGAAAGGGTGGGTGGGAAGTCTGGTTTGCCGCATGCTCGTTCCGCTGCCTGTGCTTGTTTTCTGCATGCTCTCGGCGACGAAACTCGAGGTGCTCAGCGCCCTCCTGGATGCTCCTCCTCCACTTAGGGCAGTCTTTGGCCAGGGATTCGCAGGTGTTGGTGGGGATGTTGCACTTTATCAAGGAGGCTTTGAGGGTGTCCTTGAAACCTTTCCTCTGCCCACCTGGGGATCGCTTGCCGTGTAGGAGGTCCGAGTAGAGCGCTTGCTTTGGGAGTCTCGTGTTGGGCATACCATGCCCAACGGAGCTGGTTGAGTGTGGTCACTGCTTCGATGCTGGGGATGTTGGTATGATCGAGAACACTGATGTCGGTGCGTCTATTCTCCCAGGGGATTTGCAGAATCTTGCGGAGACATCATTGGTGGTATTTCTCCAGCGATTTGAGGTGTCTGCTGTATATGGTCCACATCTCTGAGCCATACAGGAGGGTGGGTATCACTACAGCCCTGTAGACCATAAGATTGGTGCTAAAGTTGAGGGCCTGGTCTTCGAACATTCTCTTCCTCAGGCGGCCGAAGGCTGTGCTGGCGCACTGGAGGCGGAGTTGGACCTCGTCATCGATGTGCTGATAGTAGGCTCCCGAGGTATGGAAAGTGGTACACGTTGTCCAAGGCCGTGCCATGGATTTTGATGACCGGGGGGCAGTGCTGTGAGGCGGGGTCAGGTTGGTGGAGGACCTTTGTCTTACGGATGTTTAGTGTAAGGCCCATGCTTTCGTACGCCTCGGTGAAGATGTTGACAATGGCTTGGAGTTCAGCCTCTGAATGTATGCAGACACAAACACTACACTGACAAACTATAGATTTCAATCTTAAAGATGAATTTGTATTGATTGTAAGACATAAATATATCAGAAAAAAGATAAAGCAGAAGAATAATGCTCTCCTCTGTCCTCAACCCATTCATCCTTTCCGGATACCATCTTGGTCCAGAAGTGCATAATCTTGCTCACTGTGGAGGAGGAACCTGGGAATTAGAAAATCTGTGGAGGGAAAATTTGAGCTTTGTAAAAACCAGAGGATGGAATATGGAGTTTGGTTGATTGGCGATTACTGGTGTGGGCGATTGGAAAATGTGGACCACTTTCCATACCTCAGGAGCCTACTATCAGCAAGGGCAGACATCGACGACGAGGTCCAACACCGCCTCCAGTGCGCCAGTGCAGCCTTCGGCCGCCTGAGGAAGAGTGTGTTTGAAGACCGAGACCTCAAATCTGGCACCAAGCTTATGATCTACAGGTCTGTAGTGATACTTGCCCTCCTGTATGGCTCAAAGACATGGACCATATACAGTAGACACCTCAAAGCGCTGGAGAAATACCACCAGCGCTGCCTCCGCAAGATCCTGCAAATCCACTGGGAGGAGAGACGCACCAACGTCAGTGTTTGTCGATTAGGCCAACATCCCCAGCATTGAAGCACTGATAACACTCGACCAGCTCCATTGGGTGGGCCACATCATCTGCATGCCCAACACGAGACTCCCAAAGCAAGCGCTCTACTCGGAACTCCTACACAGCAAGTGAGCCCCATGTGAGCAGAGGAAAGGTTTCAAGGACACCATCAAAGCCTCCTTGATAAAGTGCAACATCCCCAGAGAATCCCTGGCCCAAGACCGCCCTAAGTGGAGGAAGAGCATCTGGGAGGGCGCTGAGCACCTTGAGTCTCATTGCCGAGAGCAAGCAGAAACCAAGTGCAGACAGCGAAAGAGCATGTGGCAAACCAGATCCCCACCACTCTTTCCTTCAACGACTGTCTGTCCTGTCATGTATGTAGACCATGTTTACTAACTGTATAGTCATATAAGGTGTGCCACAAGAGGGCACTGCGGTGGGAGACCTGAGGATCATCTGTATAGGTGTGCAGGGTCCAGTGTAAAAGGCTGCCCACCATACTTGTGCCTCACTCTGGAGTTACAATAAATGGGACTGAGATCACAAAAGCTCAAGTACAATACTAGACCTCATGGAGCCATTCATAAGAGAATTAAAGACATAACTGTTATGTTTGTAAACCTGTAATTACCATGTCTAACCACAGGTGGGCTTATCCCCTGGAGTCCCAAGGTATTCCACAATCCTTTGGGAGCACCTGTATATAAGGAGACCTCACAGGCTGGAGAGGCACTCTGAGATCTGTAATAAAGGACTACGGTCACACTTACTTTGAGCTTGCAGTATCTAGTCTGACTCCTTATCCAAGACATAACAACTGGCAACGAGATAAAAATGACGAACCCCAATGCAACAATGCAGAGAACTGTGAGCATCCTGGAGAAATTTTTGGAGGGAGTTAATTGGGAAACCTTCGTGGAGCGACTTGACCAACTTCGTGGCCAACGAGCTGGAAGGAGAAGGGATCGCTGCCAAATGAAGGGCGATCCTCCTCACCGTTTGTGGGGCACCAACATATGGCCTCATGGAAAACCTGCTCGCTCCAGCAAAACCCACAGACAAGTCATACGATGAGTTGTGCACACTGGTCTGGGAGCATCTAAACCCGAAGGAAAGTGTTCTGATGGCGAGGTATCGGTTCTACACGTACAAGAGGTCTGAAGGCCAGGAAGTGGCGAGCTATGTCACCGAGCTAAGGTGCCTTGCAGGACATTGCGAATTTGAAGGATATTTGGAGCATATGCTCAGGGATTTCTTTGTACTTGGCATTGGCCATGAAGCAATACTTCGCAAACTTTTGACTGTAGAGACCCCAACCTTGAGTAAAGCCATAGCGATAGCCCAGGCGTTTATCTCCACCAATGACAATACCAAACAAATTTCCAAGCACACTAGTGCTGTTGCAAGTACTGTGAACAAAGTAACGTTATTTTCGAATCAAAATGTACATGGCAGGACTTACACGCCTGTAGCTGCACGTCCACAGAAGACTCAGAGTCCGCCATCAAGGGTGGTGAATACAAGGCAATTAACACCTTGTTGGCGCTGCGGGGTTGATCATCGCTTCCATTCATGTCGCTTCAAAGGATACGTTTGCAAGGACTGTGGAACAATGGGACACCTCCAACGTATGTGCAGGCGAGCTGCAACCCCTGCTAATCCTGCAAACCACCAGGTTGCAGAGGAGGACAGATCCATGGTGGATCATGACGAACCAGAGCCTCAGACCAAGGAGGCAGAGGTATATGGAGTGCACACATTTACCACAAAGTGTTCCCCGATAAGGCTGAAGGTTGAATTAAATGGACTCCTGGTGGGCGCAAGCCAGTCCATAATGAGTAAAATGACTTTCGATAAGTTGTGGTGCAACAAGGCTTCAAGGCCAATCCTGACTCCCATTTGTACCAAACTTAGAACGTACACAAAGGAACTGATTCCCGTAATTGGCAGTACTACCGTAAAGGTCTCCTAAGATGGAGCGGTGCACGATTTACCACTCTGGGTGGTACTGGACGATGGCCCCACGCTGTTCTCTAGGAGCTGGCTGGGAAAGATACGCTGGAACTGGGACAATGTCCGAGCGCTTTCATCCATTGACGACACCTCATGTGCCCAGGTCCTAAGCAAGTTCCCCTCGCTGTTCGAACCAGGCATCTGGAATTTCCAAAGAGCAAAAGTGCAGATCCATTTGATTACGGGGACGCGACCCATCCATCACAAGGCATGAGTGGTACTTTACATGATGAGAGAGAGGGTGGAGATCGAGCTGGACAGGCTGCAACAAGAGGGCATCATTTCGCAGATCGAATTCAATGAGTGAGCCAGTTCGATTGTTCCAGTCTTCAAGGGAGACAGTACCGTCAGAATCTGTGGTGATTACAAAGTAAATATCAATCGTTTCTCACTGCAGGATCAATACCCACTACCAAAGGCAGATGACCTATTTGCTTCGGTGGCGGGAGGGAAAACGTTCATGAAGCTGGACTTGACCTTGGCCTACATGACGCAGGAGCTGGAGGAATCTTCGAAAGGCCTCACCTGCATCAACACGCACAAAGGTCTTTTCGTTTACAACAGATGCCCATTTGGGATTCGATCGGCCGCGGCAATATTCCAGAGGAACATGGAAAGCTTGCTGAAGTCAGTCCCGCGCACCATGGTCTTCCAGGACAAAATCTTGGTTACAGGTCAGGACACTGTCGAGCACCTGCAGAACCTGGAGGAGGTTCTTAGTCGGCTTAATCATGTGAGGCTCAGGCTAAAATGCTCGAAGTGCGTTTTCCTGGCGTCTGAAATGGAGTTCCTGGGGAGAACAATCGCGGCGGACAGCATCAGGCCCACCGATTCGAAGATGGAGGCAATCAAAAACGCACCGAGACCACAGAACGTGACGGAGCTGCGGTCGTTTCGAGGACTCCTGAACTATTTTGGGAACTTCTTACCGGGTCTTAGCACATTGTTAGAACCCTTGCACTCTTTACTGCGTAAAGGAGATGAATGGGTATGGGGAAAAAACCAAGAAAATGCCTTTGAGAAAGCTAGGAAGCTGTTATGTTCAAACAAATTGCTTGTGTTGTATGATTGATGTAAACTGTTGTGTTCCTAACACAGATAAGACTGCACACAGAGAGGTTAAAGTAACAGTGACCTCAGTCTTTATTAAGACACTCCAGAGTAAGCAACAGGCCTTAGTGGCTGGCTTATGTACAGTGCTCCCAAGGGATGCTGGGATCCCTTGGGACTTCAGGGGATGCACTCCCTGATGGTGGAACATGGGAGTGCATGCTTTACAGATACACAACAACTGTCAAAAGCACAACATGCTGGGCTGTTGGGCGTGATGGGTTCAATTTCCTGGTCCGGGGTGGTATCGTTGATCCTTTGGGTGTGTGTTGTGGGCTCGAAAAAGGTGGTGTCTGCTGTGGGTTGTTCCGGGCAGTGTGTGAACCGCAGCCTCGTTTCGTCCAGGTGCTTTCTTCAAATTTGTCCATTATCGAGTTTGACGACAAACATCCTATTCCCTTCTTTAGCTATCACCGTGCCCGCGATCCACTTTGGTCCATGTCCATAGTTTAGCACATACGCAGGGTCATTCAGATCAATTTCCCGCGACCATCGTTTACATATTGTTGCTGCCGCCTGCTCTCTACCTGATCATACAGATTGGGGTGAACCAGCGAGAGTCTGGTTTTAAGTGTCCTTTTCATGAGTAGCTCAGCCGGGGGCACCACTGTGAGCGAGTGGGGTCTCGTGCGGTAGCTGAGCAGTACTCGGGACAAGCGGGTTTGGAGTGAGCCTTCTGTGACTTGTTTAAGGCTCTGTTTGATTGTTTGTACTGCCCACTCTGCCTGCCCATTGGAGGCTGGTTTAAACGGGGCCGAGGTGACATGTTTGATCCCATTGCGGGTCATGAATTTTTCAAATTCGGCACTGGTGAAACATGGCCCCTTCTCACTGACTAGTATGTCAGGCAGGCCATGTGTGGCAAACATGGCCCTCAGGCTTTCAATGGTGGCAGTGGTGGTGCTTCCCGACATTATTTCACATTCAATCCATTTTGAAAAAGCATCTACCACCACGAGGAATATTTTACCGAGAAACGGGCCCGCATAGTCGGCATGGATCCTCGACCATGGACTGGATGGCCAGGACCACAAACTTAGCGGTGCCTCTCTGGGCGCATTGCTCAACTGAGCACACACGCTGCATTGCCGTACACAGGACTCTAAGTCAGAGTCGATACTGGGCCACCACACGTGGGATCTGGCTATCACTCTCATCATTACTATATCCGGGTGTGTGCTGTGGAGATCCGAGATGAACATCTCCCTGCCCTTTTTTGGGTAGCACTACGTGGTTACCCCACAACAGGCAGTCTGCCTGAATGGACAGTTCGTCCTTTCGCCGCTGGAACGGTTTGATTAGCTCTTGCATTTCAATGGGGATGCTGGCTCAGCTCCCATTCAGTATAGTTTTTTACTAGGGACAGCAGAGGATCTTAGCTGGTCCAAGTCCTAATCTGGCGGGCCATGACAGGTGATTTATCATTTTCAAATGCTTCCATGACCATCAACAGGTCTGCGGGCTGCGCCACCATCAACAAGTTTGCAGGCTGCGCCATTTCCACCCCTGTGGTGGGCAATGGTAGCCGACTGATAGCATCCGCACAGTTCACGGTGCCTGGCCTGTGGCGGATGGTATAGTTATACACTGATAGCGCAAGTGCCCACCTTTGTAAGCGGGCTGAGGCATTAGTATTCATCCCCTTGTTTTCAGCGAACAGAGATATGAGGGGCTTGTGATCGGTTTCCAGCTCAAATTTGAGGCCAAACAGGTACTGATGCATTTTCTTTTCCCTGAACACACATGCTAATGCCTCTTTCACAATCATGCTGTAGGTCCTCTCGGTCTTAGACAAGCTCCTGGAAGCATAGGTGACAGGTTGCAACTTCCCCGCAACGTTAGCTTGTTGTAATACACACCCGATTCCGTACGACGAAGCATCACATGCTAGCACGAGTATTTTACACGGGTTATACAATACAAGCAGCTTGTTGGAGCATAAAATGTTTTTAGCTTTCTCAAAAGCAATTACTTGGTTTTTTTCCCCATACCCAGTTCTCACTTTTACGCAATAACAAATGTAGGGGCTCTAAGAGGGTGCTTGACCCCGGTAGGAAGTTACCAAAATAGTTGAGAATCTCAGGAACGACTGCAGCTCCGTGATGTTGTGTGGCCTGGGCGCGTACCTGATAGCCTCTGTCTTGGTGTCTGTGGGCCAAATCCCGTCCGCCACGATCTTCCTCCCCAAAAACTCCACTTCTGTTGCCATGAAGACGCATTTTGACCTCTTCAGCCGCAGCCCTAAGTGATCCAGTCGCTGGAGGACCTCCTCCAGGTTTTGTAGATGCTCGACGGTGTCCTGACCCTTGACCAATATGTCATCCTGAAAAACCACCGTGCGTGACACCGACTTGAGTAGGCTCTCCATGTTTTTCTGGAAGATTGCTGCAGCCGACCAAATTCCAAACGGGCATCTGTTGTAGATGAACAGTCCCTTGTGCGTGTTGATGCAGGTGAGGCCCTTCGAAGACTCCTCCAGCTCCTGCGTCATGTAGGCCGAAGGCAGGTCGAGCTTGGTGAATGACTTGCCTCCTGCCAGCATCGCAAATAGGTCGTCTGTTTTAGGGAGCGGGTATTAATCCTGTAGCGAAAAACAATTAATAGTTACTTTATAATCGCCGCATATCCTGACCGTGCCATCACTTTTGAGTACTGGAACAATCAGGCTGGCCCACTCGCTGAATTTCACTGGGAAGATGATGCCCTCGCATTGCAGCCTGCCCAGCTCGATTTCCACTCTCTCCCTCATCATGTGAGGTACCGCTCGCACCTTGTGGTGAATGGGTCGTGCCTCTGGGACCAAGTGGATCCGCACCTTCGCCCCGGAAAAATTTCCAATGCCTGGCTCAAAAAGGGACGGAAATTTGTTCAGAACCTGGGTACATGAGGCCTCATCGACATGTGATAGCGCTCGGATGTCATCCCAGTTCCAGCGGATTTTGCCCAGCCAGCTCCTTCCAAGCAGTGTGGGACCATCGACCGGGACAATCCAGAGTGGCAGTTCGTGCACCGTGCCCTCATAGGTGACCTTGACCATAGCGCTGCCCAGGACAGTGATAAGCTCCTTGGTGTACGTTCTCAGTTTCATGTGGATGGGGCTCAGGGCTGGTCTAAGTGCCTTGTTGCACCACAGTCTTGCAAACATCTTTTTACTCATGATGGATTGGCTAGCGCCAGTGTCCAGTTCCATGGCTACGGGTAAGCCATTCAATTTTACGTTTAGCATTATAGGTGGATATTTCGTTGAAAATGTGTGCACCAAGTGTACTTCAGCATCTGCCTCCTCTCATTGAAGCTCAAAATTGCTTTGGTCCACCATGGACCAATCTTCCTCTGCCACGTGGTGGTTAGCAGGTTTTGCAGAGCTTGCAGCTCGTCTGCTGGCAGTTGCAGACTCGTGGTTTCTGTCCTGTACATTTCTGCTTGCAAACACCGTTCCAGTTAATTTATGAACATTGCTAGCACTTGTGTGCTGAGAGATTTATTTGGTGTTATCAATGGTGGACATAAACGTCTGTGCTATCGCAATGGCCTTACTGAGGGTCGGTGTCTCTACAGTCAAAAGTTTTCGTAGGATGGTCTCGTGGCCAATGCCCAGTACAAAAAACTCTCTGAGCATTTGCTCCAGGTAGTCATCAAACTCACATTGTCCTGCAAGTCGCCTTAGCTCGCCGACGTAGCTCGCCACTTCCTGACCTTCAGATCGCTGGTACGTATAGAACCGATACCTCGCCATCAGCACGCTCTCCCTCGGGTTAAAATGCTCCCAAACCAGTGTACACAGCTCCTCATGTGACTTATATGGGTTTCACCGGAGCCAGAAGATTCTTCATGAGGCTGTAGGTCGGTGCCCCGCAGATCGCGAGGAGGACCGCTCTCCTTTTTGCAGCGCTTCCTTCTCCGTCCAGCTCCTTGGCTACAAAGTACTGGTCTAACCGTTTGACATAGGCTTCCCAGTCCTCACCCTCCGAGAACTTCTCCAGGATACCCAGTTTGCTGCATCTTTGCATTGGATTCGTGTACTCGTCGCCAGTTGTTGTGTTCCTAACACAGATGAGACGGCACACATGGAGGTTAAAGTAACAGTGACCTCAGTCTTTATTAAGTCACTCCAGAGTGAATAACAGGCCTTAGGGGCTGGCTTATGTACAGTGCTCCCAAGGGGTGCTGGGATCCCTTGGGACTTCAGTGGATGCGCTCCCTGATGGTGGAACATGGGAGTGCATACTTTAAAGATACACAACATAAACGTTTGGTACTAGCATGTGATGCGTTGTCGTACGGGGTCGGGCGTGTAGTGCAACAAGCTAATGAATTTGGGAAATTACAACCAGTTGCTTATGCATCCAGAAGTCTGTCTAAGGCCGAGAGGGCCTACAGTATGGTCGAAAAAGAAGCGTTAGCATGTGTTTACGGGGTGAAGAAAATGCATCAATATCTGTTCAGACTCAAATTTGAATTGGAAACGACCATATGCCGCTTATATCCCTCTTTTCTGAAAATAAGGGGATAAATACGAATGTATCGGCCCGCATCCAGAGATGGGTGCTCACGTTGTCCGCATATAACTATGCCATCCACCACAGGCCAGGCACAGAAAACTGCGCTGATGCTCTCAGTAGGCTACCATTGCCCACCACAGGGGTGGAGATGGCACAGCCTGCAGATTTAGTTATGGTAATGGAAGCATTCGAGAGTGAGCAATCACCTGTTACTGCCCGACAGATTAGAACCTGGATGAGCCAGGACCCCTTACTGTCCTTCATTAAAAAACTGTGTGCTCCACGGGAGTTGGTCTCGTGTCCCGTTAGAGATGCAGGAAGAAATAAAGCCGTACCAGCGGCGCAAAGTTGAAGTGTCTTTACAGGCAGACTGCCTCCTATGGGGTAATCGGGTCGTTGTGCCAAAAAAGGGCAGGGACACTTTCATTAGTGATCTCCACAGTACCCACCCAGACATTGTAATGATGAAAGCGATAGCCAGATCCCACGTGTAGTGGTCCGGTATCAATGCAGACTTAGAGTCCTGTGTGCACAAATGTAATACATGTTCCCAGTTAAGCAATGCACCCAGGGAGGCGCCACTAAGTTTATGGTCTTGGCCCACCAAACCGTGGTCTAGGGTTCATGTAGACTATGTAGGCCTATTCTTGGGAAAAATGTTTTAGTGGTTGTAAATGCATACTCCAAATGGATTGAATGTGTGATAATGTCGACAAGCACATCCGCTGCCACCTTTGAAAACCTACGGGCCATGTTTGCCGCGCACGGCCTGCCTGATGTCCTTGTAAGTGACTATGGGCCGTGCTTTACCAATGCCAAATTCAAGGAATTCATGACCCGTAATGGGGTCAAACATGTCACGTCTGCCCCGTTTAAGCCAGCGTCCAATGGTCAGGCAGAACGAGCAGTTCAAACAATCAAACAGAGCTTGAAAAGGGTAACTGAAGGCTCACTGCAGACTCGCTTATCCTGTGTCCTGCTTAGTTACCACACAAGACCCCACTCGCTCACCGGGGTCCCTCCCGCTGAACTGCTCATGAAAAGGGCACTTAAGACAAGGCTCTCGTTAGTCCATCCTGATCTTTCCTTTGGTACATCTGTGATTGTTCGGACTTTTGGTTCACGAGTCTTTACTAAATATATAGGTGTTGGATTCTTTTTGGAGATCTACATGAACAGGTAGAGAGCAGGCGGCTTCAACAGAATACATATCATGATCGCGCAAATGTGTCACATGAAATTGAAGTAAATGATCCTGTATTTGTGTTGAACTATGGACAAGGTCCCAAGTGGATTGCTAGCACTGTTTTGGCCAAAGAGGGGAGTAGGGTGTTTGTGGTCAAACTTACAAATGGACTCACCTGCAGAAAACACTTGGACCAAACCAAACTCAGATTTATGGACTATCCAGAACAACCTACAATAGACTCTACCTTTTTCGATCTTCCAACACACACACACAAGTGGCAACCGACTCAGCGGTTGACCACGAAGCAGAACCCATCACCCACAGCAGCCCAGCAAGACTCACCACCCCCAGCAGTCCAGCAAGGCCAGCTGCGCAGCAGTCCAGCGAAGGTCCAACAAACGACTCACCAACACCAGCATTTGCACCGAGACGACCTACCAGGGAAAGGAAGGCCCCAGATTGACTCACATTGTAAATAGTTACACTATTGACTTTGGGGGGGTGGCGGGGTGGGGGGGGGTGCGGGGGGGAGTTATGAGTCCCAAGGGATCCCACAATCGCTTGGGAGCACCTGTATATAAGGAGACCTCACAGGCTGGAGATGCACTCTGAGATCTGTAATAAAGGACTACGGTCACACTTACTTTGAGCTTGCAATATCTAGTCTGACTCCTTATCCAAGACATAACAATAACAACTGGCAATGAGATTACGAACTTTCACGCAAAAATGACTAACGTTGGTGCATTGGAAAAGTTCTCAGAGGGTGAAGATTGGGAAGCCTTTATGGAACGGCTCGATCAATATTTCGTAGCAAACGACCTGGTAGCCGATGATATGGCCACGCTGGCAGATAAGCGCAGAGCTATCCTGTTGACGTTGTGGGTCCCTGGTCTACGGCCTCGTCAGGGACTGGTTTGTACCAGAGAAAACAATGATCAAATCATACGAGGAGCTGAAAGTGCTAATTCGGGACTAACTGAAACCGAAGGAGAGCATCCTCACGGCCAGGCATCGATTTTATACACACCGCCGTCCCGAGGGCCAGGAAATCGCGAAGTACACTGCCGACCTCAGGAGGCTGGCAGGACTGTGTGAATTCTGCGCGTCCCTCGCCGATGTGTTGCGGGACATCTTCGTAATTGGCATTGGTCATGAGGCCCTTCTTCACAGGCTACTTGTCTGCCGGAACCACCATCACTCTGCAGAAGGCCATTAGCATCAGCCAGGCGTTCATGATCTCAAGCTGCAGCTCCAAGCAGATGATGACTCACTCTCAGGACTCAAACCCGGCAAGTACTGTAAATAGAATGGCGCCTTTCACAGGCAGAACTGTTGAACATGAATCTGCCCAGGGCAGAGTGTACAGGCCCCCCAAGTCATTTAACTCAGAGTCCGCCGAGGGGTGCAAACGTAAGTCGAGTAGCACCATGCTGGCGTTGCGGAGGTAATCACAGGGCTCATCAGTGTTGGTTCAGAGACTATGTGTGCAAAGGTTGCAGCACAAAGGGCCACCTCCAGTGAATGTGCAAAAGAGCTGTGACTCACCACGTGGAAGAGGAGTCAGCAGATGGCTGTGAATCCAGAGCGGATTATGAGAAGGTGGCTAGAGAGGCAGCTCAGTCCCAGGACGAAGTGTATGGAGTATATACCTGCACCACAGATTGTCCTCCAGTGATAATGGAAGTTGAGATAAATAGCGTTCCAGTCTTCATGAAAGTGGACACGGGGCGAGTCGGTCAGTAATGAGCCAGGAAGCCTTTGAGGGGCTGTGGAGCGATCAAGCTGAATGACCCAAGCTGGTCCCAGTTCAGGCAAAGCTACGCACTTACACCAAGGAACTGATATCAGTTGTTGGTAGTGCGGATGTAAGTGTATCCCATGATGGCGCGATGCACAATTTACCATTGTGGATTGTTTCAGGTGATGGACCAACGCTACTTGGAAGAAGATGGATGGGGAAGATTCATTGGAACTGGAAAGACTTCATCCCTCCAGCGATCGATGTCCCCCGTGCTCAGAGGCAGAGCAAACCCCCATCTCCGGTTAGACCAGGCACCGGAGAGCAGATCTGTGCAGCCCCCGAGGCACAGACCGCTCATCACGACTGCGTGGCGATGATCCGGCCGAGACGACCCAAACGCACCTTCCCGGTTTCAGTGGCAGGACTCCTGGGGAGGAAGATTGGATCCGAGGGCGCCTTCCCAGCTTCAGTGGCAGAATCCCTGGGAAAGAAGATCGCGGCAGGCGACATCATGGACAGGGAAAAGATGGCATCCAAACCACGAGGTGCAGCACTAATGGAGCAATGACACGTGGATCCACGCAAGGAAGACGATTGGTGTAAAAGTAGTAAGGCCATTTTAAAGGAGGCCAGCAACCCGCCATTTTTAATGAACAGCTTGAAATTGGTAACCAATGTAAAAGTTCAGCTGTAACGAGCAAAATGTTGTTGAGTGATATGGGGTGCAAATTGCAATCAACCAATATAGTGGGCGAACACCTAACGGTCGTCTACAGGTCCAGCGGGCTGCCCAATGCTGTAGCCTCCGTCCTCTGGGCCAGAACGATGTATCATAAAGTGTCCCCACAGCTGACAGAAGTAGACAAGCCGTAGAGTAAACGATCCCCAGAGAGCAGAGGCATTGGTAGCGATACCCTGCCTCAGATCGGTTTAACATTGCAGGCACCCGATGGCATGAACTGCAATGGGCCAGAAACAGTAAACTGCACCTATGCTTGCAGTCGGCTAATGTCACCCACCACCCAGGTGAAAAAGGCGCAGTCCACAAACCCACTCGCCACCACGGCAATGCCTAAGAGCGAAAGGTCACCCGCAATGGCTCCTCCGAACAGGACCTGGACCAGCCAGGATCGCAAACTAGAGAGTGTTCACAATGGTGCTCTCAAGGAAAGCGAGTCAGCAGTCCCCTGCAAACTGCTAGACAAGACGAGGCAGCTCCACCGTCGCTTAGATGAAACGTTCACTCACTCAGACCGCTTCCCAGGGAGCAGCAACGACACTGTGCAAACGAAAAGGACAGCGGGGTCACAGACACGTCAGCTGTCTTTGGGCCTATCCGGCACTAGGAATAATGGCAAGAGCTCTGAGCTCCAGCTACTCGAGCAACCTGAGCTCACCTCGCCCACAGACCCACTGGCATGGGGCACTGCGCTGCCACCAGATGACCCGGATCTCATCCGGCTGTGCTGGAACTAGACTGTCCTTGTGTACCTGTACTGATATACCTGTACTTATCATGTAAATGTATCACACAAAAAGAAACGCAATTGTAATCCACTCAATAAATGTACCAAGATGTAAATGTAAAACCCATGTGATGAACTTGAATGCAACTTGCATGTAACGGGCCATTAGCATGATCTCTGTGTGGGGGGGTGGGGGGGGAGAGGGGAGAATGGAGTAGTCATGGACTCACAATCAGAAACTATGGGGACCTCCACTGGCAACAAATCTCACTACCAACCCACCCAAACTCGAAGCTGTCATGTATTCAACTATCATTGTAACCCATGTATAAGCTAACCTAAGTTGTACACCTTGAGAACATTGACCACAAGGGGGTGAACTTGTGGGAGACACTCCTAACCTGGACTTTCATGTATAAAAGGGGAAGCTCCACCCACCTTCATCACTTGAGGTCTGGGTAATAAAGGTAACTGGTCACAGAGTGACCTTCTCTCAAGTATGGGTTTCGTGTGCATTTATACTGTATAGTAAGGACATATCAGAAGCGACCCTCCAATGGTCAACCAGGAAGAGCCAAAGCCCAGGTCACCGTCAATGTTGGAATCAATTTGCATTAAAGATTTGGGGGTAAGTGATGTCATGTATGTAGACCATGTATACTAACTGTATAGTCACATAAGGTGTGCCACCAGAGGGCACTGCGGTGGGAGACCTGAGGGTCACCTGCATAGGTGTGCAGGACCCAGTATAAAAGGCTGTCCACCATGCTTGTGCCTCACTCTGGAGTTACAATAAATGGGACTAAGGTCAAAACAGCTCAAGTACAATACTAGACCTCGTGGAGTCATTCATCAGAGTATTACAGACATAACATGTCCCACCTGTGACAGAGACTGTAATTCCCATATTGGACTGTACAATCACCGGAAAACTCACTTTGAGAGTGGAAGCAAGTCTTCCTTGATTTCGAGGGACTGCCTATGGTGATGATGACTGGTGTGGGCACGTGAGAGGTGTAGCTCTTAAAAGATCTCTGAAATTATTAAATTTGGTATTTTGTGATTGGTTCATGTTCCTGTATCTCTTTGTCCCTCTCTGAAACATTTTAATTATTATCAACAAAACTTCAGGTGATAATAAGACACTTCGTATGCTTTCAAAAATGTTTTAAAAAGCCACATTAGGATAAAGAAAGACACTGTGACATAGGCTTTCCGCTGTGCTGTGCCACTGTGCTGGTGGAACAAGTGGGTGAGAACTTCTGCTCACCACATGCATGTCTCACTGATCCTGATCTGTTTTCTGAGGTCGGCTCATTTGTTGTTAATGGGCAGACTCTTCCTGCAGATCTGACAGACATTGGCTGAGCATGGAGAGGGGTTGGGAACTAAAGATTTAAACATTAAGGGGTCGAAATTCGGTACCTCCATTTTTGAGGCAGTGTCACTGACTGAGAGAAATTTTTAACGCCAGGCGTTAGCTGCGGACCCCAAATGCGAAGTTAAGTTTTGCCAATTAAAAAGAGTGGATAGCAGCGTTAAATCATGGTGTTGCACACTTACCCGGAGGCGCCACGCAGCGCTAATTGGGCCGGTAAGCGTGGGCTCAACATTCGGGCGTTAGGCAGCATTTGGAGCTGCGGCACAAACATAGTGATGCCACCTGGATCCACTGAGGCATTGATCGGGCGCCTCAACACCTCGTGGCTATATTTGCTTCCTACGCACTCACTGAGAAGCTGAGCATGGCAGACACAGCAACAGCTCGTCAGCATCCCCATTGGTTCACAGACGCCGCACTGGATGCACTCCTTGATGCCCTGGAGGGGCGTCGGCAGGTGCTCAGGACAGAGGCTGGGAGGGGACACCAAATGTATCAAATGCTATGGAGGGAGATAGCAGAGCAAGTGTCTGCGAGTGACATTGTACCACGGACCCACGGACAGCAATGCAATGAAGAAAAAAGTGGAACAACCCGATGCGGATAGTGAGGGTGAGTATCTTTAATTTCAAACTTCAACATGCTATGCTCTGACCTCAATGTGCACTCTCTGCTCAATGTAGTTTCTTGGAATCCATGCTCTAAGTGGGTGAGGCCACAGTCAAGGCTCCCATTTGCAGCCTCACGCACTGCAAGGGCCTACATACGCTGTTAACCTTGCTACTCGGTTCTGCAGACCCATCCCTCATGTTGTTAACTCCTCAGTCTTCATATGCGTCTCGAAGACGGTAGTTTCCTCATTATGGTTAGATCTTGGCCCCCTAATTCAAGCATTGCCATAGCAAGTCCACACTGCGAATGGTAGTTACATTGAGCCATGAAGACGGTCATGGAGTAAAATGTACCAAACATTGAGCTGTGAAGACTCTCTGAGTAGCATGTACTAAAGTGTGTAAGGCACTTGGGACGCACTGATAGAAGGCCTCTAACTCAGACTTTCTCTTTAATGTTACAGTCGAAGCTCATGCACAACCGGCAGGAGCAAATGCGGACTGGTGGAGGGGAGCCACACCTCCAAGTGCCCACTCCGTTGGAGGAGCGTCCCAGTTGATGTGATGGCGGTGGGTGTGGCCGACCACCCTCCGGACAGTGACGGTATGTTGAGTTCGTTTGCAGTGAACTGCAGAACACTTGGCCCTGACACCATCAATGTGCAGCTATTTCCATGAGACTGGCATTCACAAATGACTTTCTCGCTCCTGGCCCTCTCCTCTGCAGGTAACCGCTCTTCTGTGTTTGTGCTTTCAGATGATCAACCAGATCCACCGTGACCTTCTCGGTCACCTTCCATGGGTACAGATGGTGGCAACGACGAAGAGGAGGAGGAGGAGAAGGAGGATGACACCTCATTCGACCTCATGTAGGAGGGTGCGCGGTCTGATAGCAGGGCCAGCAGCGCTGTTGATGATGGGGTGGGCGGCGGTGGGTGATGCTCCTGGACTCAGTGGCCTCCAGCAGTGCCACGGGGGAGGGGAAGGCCGGGGGCCAGCTCCCCGGAGGGCGAGTGCGCGCCTGAGTTATGCGCAGCGGCACTCTGATGATGAGCCCGACCTAGAGGTTGTCGCAAGAAAATCCCTGCAGTTGCACAATAGCAAGGGTGCCCCAGAGTCTCGATGCATCATCATCATAGGCATTCCCTCGAAATCGAGGAAGACTTGCTTCCACTCTAAAAGTCAGTTCTTAGGTGACTGAACCGTCCAATATGGGAATTATAGTCTCTGTCATAGATGGGACAGACAGTCATTGAAGGAAAGGGTGGGCGGGACTGGTTTGCCGCATGCTCCTTCCATTGCCTGCGCATGTTTTCTGCATGCTCACGGCGACGAGACTCGAGCTGCTCAGCGCCCTCCCGGATGCACTTCCTCCACTTAGGGCGGTCTTTGGCCAGGGACTCCCAGGTATCGATGGAGATGTTGCATTTTATCAAGGAGGCTTTGAGAGTGTCCTTGAAATGTTTCCTCTGCCCACCTTGGGCTCGCTTGCCGTGTAGGAGTTCCGAATAGAGCGCTTGCTTTGGGAGTCTTGTGTCAGGCATGCAAACAATGTGGCCTGCCCAACGGAGCTGGTTGAGTGTGGTCAGTGCTTCGATCTTATCAAAACGTATACGATTATGAGGGGGCTTGATAAGATGGATGCAGAGAGGATGTTTCCACTGATGAGGGAGGCTAGAACTAGAGGGCATGATCTTAGAATAATGGCCGCCCATTTAAAACTGAGACGAGGAGAAATTTCTGCTCTCAGAGGGTTGTAAATCTGCGTAATTCGCTGCCTCAGAGAGCTGTGGAAGCTGGGACATTGAATAAATTTGAGACAGAAATAGACAGTTTCTTAATCGAGAAGGGGATAAGGCATTATGGGGAGCGGGCAGGGAAGTGGAGCTGAGTCCATGATCAGTTCAGCCATGATCTTTTGAATGGCAGAGCAGGCTTGAGGGGCCGTATGGCTTACTTCTGCTCCTATTTCTTATGTTATTATGTTCAATGCTGGGGATGTTGGCCTGATTGAGGACGCTAACGTTGGTGCGTCTGTCCTCCCAGGGGATTTGCAGGATCTTGAGGAGACATTGTTGGTGGTATTTCTCCAGCGATTTGAGGTGTCTATTGTATACAGTCCACGTCTCTGAGCCATACAGGAGAGTGGGTATCACTACAGCCCTGTAGGCCATGAGCTTGGTGGAGGATTTGAGGGCCTGATCTTTGAACACTCTTTTCCTCAGGCGGCTGAAGGCTGCGGTGGCACACTGGAGACGGTATTGAGCCTCGTCTTCAATGTCTGCCCTTGCTGATAATGGGCTCCTGAGGTATGGGAAGTGGTCCACGTTGTCCAGGATCTTGATGACTGGGAGGGCAGTGCTGTGTGGCGGGGTCAGGTTGGTGGAGGACCTTTGTCTTACGAATGTTTAGTGTAAGGCCTATGCTTTCATATGCCTCAGTGAAGATGTTGACTGTAACCCCACTGTTTAAAAAAGGAGGAAGAGAGAAAACAGGGAACTGCAGACCGGTTAGCCTAACATCAGTAGTAGGGAAAATGCTAGAGTTTATTATAAAGGATGTGATAACGGCACACTTAGATAATATCAACGGGATTAGACAAAGTCAACATGGATTTATGAAAGGAAAATCATGTTTGACAAACCTACTGGAGTTTTTTGAGGATGTAACTGATAGAATAGATAAGGGAGAACCAGTGGATGTAGTATATTTGGATTTTCAGAAGGCCTTTGATAAAGTTCCACATAAGAGGTTAGTGTGCAAACTTAAAGCACATAGGATTGGGGGTAATGTACTGGCATGGATTGAAAATTGGTTAACTGACAGGAAACAGAGAGTAGGAATAAATGGGTCTTTTTTGGGGTGGCAGGCAGTGACTAATGGGGTACCACAGGGATCAGTGCTTGGGCCCCAGCTATTCACATATAATATATATATATATATATAAAAATAAATAAATGTTTTGAATGAGGGAACCAAATGTAATATTTCCAAGTTTGCTGACGACACAAAAATAGGTGGGATTGTGAGTTGTGAGAAGGATGCAAAGACGCTGCAAGGCGATTTAGATCGGTTGAGTGAGTGGGCAAACACATGGCAGATGCAGTACAACGTGGATAAATGTGAAGTTATCCACTTTGGTAGGAAAAACATAAGGACAAAGTATTATTTAAATGGTGATGGCTTGGGAAGTGTCGATGTACAGAGGGACCTGGGTGTCCTTGTACACCAGTCATTGAAAGCAAACATGCAGGTGCAGCAAGCAGTTAGGAAGGCAAATGGTATGTTGACCTTCATTTCAAGAGGATTTGAGAACAGAAGTAAGGATGTCTTTCTACAGTTATACAGGACCTTGGTGAGACCACACCTGGAGTATTTTGTGCAGTTTTGGTCTCCTTTCCTAAGAAAGGATATACTTGCCATAGAGGGAGTGCAGCGAAGGTTCACCAGACTGATTCCTGGGATGCCAGGACTGTCGTATGAGGTGAGATTTGTAGGGGAGGACGAAAACCCCCTCATTTTACCCAGAAGGAAAAGGGTTGTGGGATCGGTCTGTGCTGTGAATTGAAACCGATGGAAGGAAAACTTTGGGACACAAATGGAGACCCCCCCCCCCAGTGTTTGGACTCATAGGAAAGGGAATTTAATTTGGAACTATCTACCAGAAAGTTTGAAATCCTAAAGTGCACATGGAAGAAACTATGAACTTTAATCGAATTTGGGATTTTTTTTAAAGGTCTGCAAGAAAAGGGGTGGAGTCAATATCAAAAGGGCCAGTTTGGACATTGGAACTAATCAAATTGTCTGGGAACTGTATACCCTCGAAACTTGCCCCTTGAAAACATTAAGCATTTAAACAATGCCACATACATATTCCAACACCTTTTTCATCAGGCATAGAAATATCTGGCTCAGGCCAGACTAGCACAATGGCTACAGGAGGCCAATGCAATCAACACCCACTCAAACCTTGAGTAGGTTAAGATCAGTGGGGAAAAAAACCTAAAAACCTCAAACTGTTGCATTTTTCAAAATCAAAAGTCCACCAATGAGAAGAATCGACTTCAGCAGGAGAGGCGGACTGGATAATCTGGCTATAAAAAAAGGGTTTCTGACGTAGTGAAGAAGAGAGGAGTGATGATTTTCCCTGCCCTGGTGATTCAACAACCACAACCACAGGCCTCTCGACACGGAAGGAAAACCAGTGTCCGAAGACACTGAAGATAGAAGAAACAAACCACCAGACTGCAGAAGGCACAGTAGTGAGTATAACCTCTGGTCCCCAGAACTCCCAACTCAGTTAGGCCAGGAAAGGTGGGAGGTTGGGCATTGTACTGCTAAACTGGTGTAAAGATTTTCGTTGTGTCCGTTTAGTGGGATTTAGGGGGATTGTTTTGTTGGTGTATTGCTGTTTTGTTGAGTTACACCTTGCCAAATAAATTGGAAGCCTAAAGTTCCTCTTGGAATCACCTTGTCTCAGTTCTATTGTATTACATCTCCTGATCGTGAGTCTTATGTCAGAACCGTGTAAGGGAAGCTAGGAGCGCCTCGAAAACGCTCAACTGTGTGTCACAGGCTAGGGAAGAAGGGGTTAGGAGTGTTTGACACTCACAGGTGCCTCACAGGCTAGGCATAAGCTGTGGGGACGCACGAGTCTCAAAACCCCCTTCATAAGCTGTGGACACAGTCTCTCCAGGGGTACGGGTCGAAAGGACAAGGCAGCTCGCAGGGGAAACCCCGCAGGCGTTTGCGGACAGGCTGTGGGTGGTATACCACGCAGCCTGTGGGGAGCTCCTCGACCGGGCGAATCTTTCCGCGGTACAGACTGGCCGCTGGCTGAGGATGCTGGTGGCAAACTGCTTGCCCCGGCTCAAGGCCAGGGCAGAACTGTGGTTCGATTCCCGGGACCCCAACCTCACCGAGGAAGCAGTGGTCAGGCAACTGGCACTGGTCCAACGGAATGGAGGAGGGGAGGAGGAGAAAACCTCCAAAGGTCGGGTAAATGAAGTAAAGCCCAACTCGATTCCCAAAAGGGAATGGCACCAGGAGGGTGGCCGCTCGATTGATAAGGAGGGTGTGTGCTACGGGTGCGGGAAAGCTGGGCATTTTAAAAGGGATTGCAGGAGCCCAGTAAAGAGATATGGGGGGAGAAGTCCTTCAGGAGCCGCCCAGAGTGAGGGAAGTGGAGTGAGCTCCTCACTATCCCTTGACCAGATAGTAGCTGCAGTGAGGACAGCGCTAGAGGGGACTGGGAAGGTAGCCACGGCAACAGGCAGGGAAGCACCAGCAACCCTGCCAGTACAGAGACCGTGACTAGCCCAGACCCAGCCTGCATACCTGTGCCCACTAGAATATGACCCCTGGGGACGACCCTGGGTCAAGATGGAGGTTGAGGGTGTATTGGGTGCCTACCTTTTGGACACTGGTGCTTCCAGCACGATAGTCCATTCGGAGGACCCCGCAACCTCACCTCTATCAAACGGGGTGCCGTATCAACTAGTTGGGTTCACAGGTAATGAGAAGGCTGGGTTTTTCTCAGTCCCGCTTGCAGTTCGTTTAGGAGCACTCCAAACACAATGGAAGTGCGTCCTGATGAACTGGGAGCAGGTGGGAAAAGGGATCTTGGGGGCTGATTTTATCATCGCTCGCCAGATCCTAGTAGACTTGAGGAATCACTGTCTATGGGGCACAGTGGGCACGGGAGCAGAGGGAGAAGTCATGGTTATTGATAAGAAACAGGGAAAAGGGACTCTGTGTACAATGAAGCCAAAAGGGGGTTACGACCTGGAGGTTCTGGTCAGTAACACCCCGGCCGAGTACCGGGACTATGTGCAAGCAAATCTTGCAGCATTTGCCACCCATAAACACGACTGTGGGAGAGTCACAGGAGTGGAGGTTCGAATAGATGGGGATCCCATGTCGCGCCCGCAAAAGCAGTATGGCTCTCCCCGAGAGGCAGAAGCAGACTTGGAGACAGCTTTAAGCTCGCTTGTCGAGCAGGGTGTTTTGAGACCCATAGCCACCCATGTCAACTCCCCGCTTTGGCCGGTTAGGAAACCGGATAATTCTTGGAGGGCTACGGTGGATTATAGGGTGCTCAATAAAAACATCCCAGCTTGTGCCCCCACAGTAGCGGCGGTTGCGGATCTGATCGGGGAAATCCCTGCATCCGCAACCACGTTCACAGTGTTGGACATATCCAACGGGTTCTGGTCTATCCCTGTACGGAGGGAAGACCAGTACAAGTTTGCCTTCACCTTCCGGGAACAGCAGTATACATGGAGCTGCCTCCCACAGGGCTTTCATAATAGTCCCAGCATCTTTCACCAATGCATGGCGAACTGCTTAAAAGGCTTCAGCCAGCCACACCAGCTGGTCCAGTATGTGGACGACCTGTTGTTGTTCACAGACAGCAGTGAGGAACACGGTCCACTGCTGGCCGAACTGCTGGTATTACTGAAGGAAGGGGGTTTTAAAGTTAACCCCAAGAAAGCCCAGATAGGTCTAGGAGAGGTAAAATTCCTGGGCCTGACGATAAGGGCAGGAGAAAGGGCCATTGATGAGGCTAGAAGAAAGGCAGTGCAGGAACTCCCTGTCCCTAGGGATGTGTCGGGGGTAAGGTCTTTCCTGGGAATCACTGGCTACTGTAGGGACTTCATCGAGGACTATGCAGCCACTGCCGCCCCTCTGCTCAGACTCCTACATAAGGGGGTCGAGTGGGAATGGGACGAGGGTTGTGAGGCAGCATTTGTCCGTCTTAAGAGAGACCTGCAGGTAGCACCAGCCCTAGGGGCAATTGATGGGGGTGAGGAATTCTTCCTGGAGGTGGCAGCCAGTGGTGACAGCTTAAGTGCAGTGTTGCTCCAGGGGCGAAACGGTCAGCTGAGACCAGTGGTGTACTCCTCCAGGGTCCTCACGGAGGTAGAAAAGGGATACTCCAATTGTGAGAGGCACTTGCTTGCCACCCACTGGGCAGTAAAGAGAGCTCAGATCTTTACCGGAATATCCCCCATTACACTCCTCACCCATCATACCCCGACGCAGATGCTGTTGGACGGGAGGATTAAGGAGGGGACAGTGAGCAGTGCTAGAATCACTCGCTGGACCCTCCTCCTCTCCCAAATGACTTTAAAGGTCAAGGGCCTCTGCGAGCCCAGGCTCGCAGCAAATTTAATCTATCCAGGGCAGCCGCATCGATGCTCTGTGGAGGGAGTATGGGACATTAACTTTGGATTTCGGGTAGGGATACACCCCACAGGCC
This sequence comes from Pristiophorus japonicus, assembly GCF_044704955.1. Lineage (NCBI taxonomy): Eukaryota > Metazoa > Chordata > Chondrichthyes > Pristiophoridae > Pristiophorus > Pristiophorus japonicus. Next base: position 199,035,939 of record NC_091978.1, read on the forward strand.
GCGAGATCTATGTTGATGGCTCCAGTTCAGTGTCCGCGGGTACAAGACTCACGGGCTGCGGAGTTTGGGATCCCAAGGCAGGAATTGCCTTGGCTCTTAAACTCCCATGCACCCTGAGCGCCCAGCAGGCGGAACTCTCGGCGGTGATGTATGTGGTCACACACCCCGAGGAATTCCCTACCCCATACACGATTTGCTCGGACAGCATGTTCACTTGCAATTCATGTACAGAGTATCTGGCGATTTGGTCACGCCGGGGGTACACCTCTGCGGATGGGAAGCCCCTTGTGACCAAACCCCTGCTAGAAAAGATCGTGGCTGCAGTGGGAGAAACCGGGGATGTATATATCCATAAGGTAAAGGCCCACTCCAAAACTGAGCCACGGGGGGAAGGTAACCAGCAGGCAGACCTGCTGGCAAGGGAAGGTGCTCGCACAGGTCGCCCATGGGACCCATACGAGGCAGGCAGGATAGCAGCAGCAAGAAGCAAGCCAGGGACACAAGGGAGCGTAGGGGCGGCTGTGGCCCTGGACCTTAAAGTAGTCCAGATGCAGGATCCGATCCTGAAGGCTGCCTTGGCTGCTATCAAAAGGGGGGAAAAGGCAGAGGGCCCATACAGTGCTGTAGATATTGCTGTGCGGGAAGGCATGTTGTTTAAAGGGGACAAATGGGTAGTGCCGCCACAACACCGGAGGGAATTCCTTCAGCTGGCCCATGAGGGTCCAGGTGCGGGACACCCTGGGCCAGAATCTACCTGGCAACGGGTAGAAAAGGCAGGGTGGTGGCCAGGCCTCCGGGAAGACGTTCGCAACTTCTGTGCGGGCTGTCTGGTTTGCGCTGCAAACAATCCAGACCCTCAGAAAAGGAAGGCGTCTATAGGACACGTCAGGCGGGTAGAGGGACCATGGCAGTCGATCCAGATCGACTACATCGGACCCCTACCGGCCGCCCAGGGAGGTTATAAATACTGCCTTGTCCTGGTGGATGTGTTTTCCAAGTGGGTGGAAGCCTTCCCTTGCCGAACAGCTACCGCGGTGGGGACTGCAAAAATCCTGGTGAGGGAGGTGTTCTCTCGGTGGGGTCTACCTCAAATCGTGGAGTCCGACCGAGGAAGCCACTTCACCGGCCAGGTGATGCAGGCCACCCTAAAGGTGCTGGGGATAAGAGCCAAATGGCATGTCGCCTACAACCCTCAGTCCTCAGGCCCCGTAGAACGCCTGAACCGGACCCTAAAGGAAAGGCTGCGCAAGGAGACGGGAGACTCACCGAACAAGTGGGTGGAGGTCTTACCGTTGGTCCTCATGGGAATCCGGGCCAGTCAGTCAAAGAACACAGGGTACTCACCCCATGAGCTGATGACGGGCCGGATCATGAGAACCCCAGTGCATGTGTTGGCGCCGGTTCTCACCGAAGGGCAGCTCCGAGAGGTGAACCGGGACCGGTTTGTCAGGAACCTGTTTGAACACCTGAAACAGATTCACTGGCAGGCTGCTAGTAACATGGGCAGACAGCATCAGAGTAACCGATTGCTGCTAGAACCCAGCAAACACCACGAATGGGAGATAGGGGACCAGGTAATGGTGAGGAACTATGCTCGGGTCGGGGTTTTTGAAGCATTATATATGGGACCATACAGCATAGTCGACAAGGCCAGCCCTGTGGTCTATGCGGTTCGACTGCCTCGCCGGGTGAAGTGGTATCACATTAATCAGTGTAAATTGTTTGACCCCAAAAGAGGTAAAAAACAGAGGGGACGAGCAAGGGAAGGGAATCAGGCACTGGGGGAAGAACAGGCCCCGGTGGATTTGGAGGCTCCGGAGGAGGCAGCGGGCCCCGAAGCTCTACAGCCGGGGCTGGTTCACTGCTCCTGTAAGGCTATCCCACCACTGGGTAGAGGTTCCCAGCCCACTAACAGAAGTAGGGAGAAAGGCTCTACCATTAGCAAGGTTCAAGGGGAAGCTGAACCTCCCATGGTGGATCAGCTGGGGCTAGCCCAAGAGGTGCAGGAGATGGCACTGCAGCCCATAACGTGGGACTCTGCACCGACAGTAAGGAGGAGTAACAGAGTGCCACAGCCCAGGGCGCCGTGGTCCCCTGTTAACTTAGCCTCCCGCCCCAGACTGATACGGCGAAAGACAACAGGGAGGGTGCTCTGTTGCGCTAGCAAGGGTCTCCCACCGATCATCCGGGGCTCGGGACGGCCTTGGAGGGCAGCACAAGACTCATTTAGGGGGACCATACGAGCCCCTCAGCGGAGGACATCCTGGTCCCCAGGGTACGGTCAGCCAAGTGGTCGACGACGCCTGTACAGTGACAGGATATAGCCTGGCCACCCGGGGACGGGTGGCGGTGTATATATTTTCACTTCCTGTTTTGTTACTTTGTGTTGTGAGTATATGTGTTTAGGTAAGGCAGTGACGGTTGGGTACAGCATTTTTGTGTTTGGAACATGTTAAGTGGGCCGAGCCTGGAGAGGTCTCTCAAGGCAAGGCCATGTTCTTCTTGCCTTTCAGATGTCAACACCTCCCTACTGGCCGTTAGTGATGCTGGTATCGCTAAGGATCTGCACCGGGCACCGAGGGGACACCGAGGACTCCCTAGTTTTCGGATGCTCCGGGGGCAGAGCGCCGACAGTGACCACAGGAGAAGGGACTCCGGTGGCGGATGGCCGGGTCACCTACTCCCATGAGGGGAAATGGCCTGGGTGGTTGGGATCGAACTCCACCAAGTACTCCAACCATAAGGACTTTACCTACGGAGAGGCCTCCATCCCCTGCCCGGAGATCACTGTGGCCACTTCCAGAGTGAGAGTGACAGAAGGCAGGAAGGTATGCCTAACTTGCCAAGGGGACATACCTCTGGGACGGTGGTTGTGGCTCAGAAAGCTCAAGAGGGAAATGAGAGACCGATACTCGGACTGGGAACGTCTGGATAATGATACCTACCGAACCATCATGGGGTCATCCGGTGTGCTGGGAGAAATGGTGGGCGTACGACCAAGGAATTTATTTGTGTATGTGGGGATCCACTCGCGTGTGTTCAGAGGGGGTCTCCATTGCTTTTTATAGGTGGTGGCAGGATGTCGGGGATGGGGTGGTATGGGATCGCAGCGGGGAGGCGTGTGTGATCCCTAATCCCCAGGTACCAGTAAATGCCACTGAACTTGTAGTTCGGGAAAGGAAGCCCCCATCCACGGGCAAGCCCACCATCCCACATGGGTGCCCGACAACAACCAGGGGGCCGGGGAATGGTTTAATGTTGGTCCCTACCGAGAAACTATTTTATCAGGGGGTACACTACGCGGTGGCATCAGTGGTGCTAAATCTGACAGAAGTCCGCCTACCTACGTGGTGTCCCCGGGAAACCGAGCTGTTATACCAGGCTCTGCTGCGGGAGATGTTCCGGAAGTTCTATGAACTGGACTTCGGGGATGTCAAAGTGACAGACTTGTATAAACAGTGGGATAGGGCCAAACCGGGCAGGCAGAGGCGTAGCACTTTAAATGACATTCTTACGGGGTTTAACACCGGGGCGTCCGCCATAAACAGTTTGGATAACATGCAGCTGGCCCTCCAGATAAATGAGTTAAAGAATCAGCTGCGCAAAGTCCTGGGGGACGAGAATACCGTCGTGGGATCCGCGCTCCACGAAGAGGTGGCAATGACAGTTCACTTAAAGGGGATTATCTCTCAATTGGAGGCGCAGGCCAGGGCTGTAAACGCCTTGATTCGGGAGGATAGAAACGCCTCCGATCAAGCCGCCCAAAATGAGGTGTGCGTGCTCTATGGGGCCTGGTTGCTGGGAGAGGGACGGAGTAACCTCGAGGATCTGAGACAGGGACAGGTCCCCTCCTGGATCAGCAACCAGCACTTAGCAGCACTGCACCCTTATGATAATGTTTTGAGTCCTTGCCAACTTCGTGTAGCATCGGAAGCCTACCCGGTACCGGTGGACTGTGGAAAGTCAAACCATACCACCATGGGTGTGGTGGTCAGGATGCCCGTGATGGGGGCGTCCCCACGACCAGCACCCCTGTACCGAGTGGAGAATGTGGGAGTCATTCGTGGAGGGGTGCATGTTCGATTCCAAGAGGTCCCACCTGATGTCACAATGTGGGAGCACACTGTGACAGGTACAGACCTCTCGGGTTGTCGGAGCAGGGGAGCACAGTTAATCCTGTGCCCCCAGCACTTGAAGGCCACAATGCGGGTTCAGCACTGCTGGGGCAGAGCCTATCAATTGCACAATGGAGGTAATGGCCCCTAACCACATGCCTCCACAGGTAGCATATGTAGGCGGTGGGACATATTGTGTCACCACAAGTGCCCAACGGTATGAACACGGACCGGGAAGGTGGTGTCCAATTCCGTACAGCAGCTTTTGCTTTAAACCCAGGGCAGAGGTTCAAGTGGCACACACCAGAATCACACCCATCCCTGAACCTTCCACGATTCACCTCACGGTACAAAACAACCTCAGCCATCTACAACAATATGTCGCCCAGTTTGGCTATCCCATTGCCCCACTACCTGAGAAACTTACAGCCCTCCTCCAGGCAGTGGATTTGTCTCAAAAACATTTTTACACCATGGAGCAGAAAGCTGAAATTCTAGCAGGGGAGATTGCCCAGATTAAACCCCCAGCATGGTGGGATTTGGGAATACGGGCAGACATACCTGCATGGATCCGGGTGGGATCGCATGCCTTAGTAATCGGCCAACTCCTGATTGTAGCTTATCTGCTAGTTACAAGCTGTAAGCTCAGGAGAAAAAGAAAAAGAACGCAGTTCCTCAGGCTACTACACAGCCAGGAGAGCCGTTGCTAAACACTCAAGGTGTGTAAACAAAGCTTGACCGCGACACTTAGGCGGTTTTGTTATTTCCAGGGATGACTGCGTTTTCATACATGGCTCCTGGGGAGTTTGCAGGGCAGGTTTTTTTTTGTTATACGTTTCAGACTGGAATGAGACTCAATGTACAATTACTGCTGTAACCTTAAGTACATATATGTATGTTGCTGTCGTGTATTGTAACCTGTTGGATTTCTGTGTTTAGTACCGCGTTAAAAGGAATTACGATCTATATTGACGGGATCAGTTTAGAGTTAAACTGGGGAAAGTTGGGCAATTTGGGAGACCGAGGGTTTTCTCACCACCCTGAACTTTGACACACTCGAGTGGTGTCTGACTGTGTCAGATGGGGGATTATGTAGGGGAGGACGAAAACCCCCTCATTTTACCCAGAAGGAAAAGGGTTGTGGGATCGGTCTGTGCTGTGAATTGAAACCGATGGAAGGAAAACTTTGGGACACAAATGGAGACCCCCCCCCCCCAGTGTTTGGACTCATAGGAAAGGGAATTTAATTTGGAACTATCTACCAGAAAGTTTGAAATCCTAAAGTGCACATGGAAGAAACTATGAACTTTAATCGAATTTGGGATTTTTTTTAAAGGTCTGCAAGAAAAGGGGTGGAGTCAATATCAAAAGGGCCAGTTTGGACATTGGAACTAATCAAATTGTCTGGGAACTGTATACCCTCGAAACTTGCCCCTTGAAAACATTAAGCATTTAAACAATGCCACATACATATTCCAACACCTTTTTCATCAGGCATAGAAATATCTGGCTCAGGCCAGACTAGCACAATGGCTACAGGAGGCCAATGCAATCAACACCCACTCAAACCTTGAGTAGGTTAAGATCAGTGGGGAAAAAAACCTAAAAACCTCAAACTGTTGCATTTTTCAAAATCAAAAGTCCACCAATGAGAAGAATCGACTTCAGCAGGAGAGGCGGACTGGATAATCTGGCTATAAAAAAAGGGTTTCTGACGTAGTGAAGAAGAGAGGAGTGATGATTTTCCCTGCCCTGGTGATTCAACAACCACAACCACAGGCCTCTCGACACGGAAGGAAAACCAGTGTCCGAAGACACTGAAGATAGAAGAAACAAACCACCAGACTGCAGAAGGCACAGTAGTGAGTATAACCTCTGGTCCCCAGAACTCCCAACTCAGTTAGGCCAGGAAAGGTGGGAGGTTGGGCATTGTACTGCTAAACTGGTGTAAAGATTTTCGTTGTGTCCGTTTAGTGGGATTTAGGGGGATTGTTTTGTTGGTGTATTGCTGTTTTGTTGAGTTACACCTTGCCAAATAAATTGGAAGCCTAAAGTTCCTCTTGGAATCACCTTGTCTCAGTTCTATTGTATTACATCTCCTGATCGTGAGTCTTATGTCAGAACCGTGTAAGGGAAGCTAGGAGCGCCTCGAAAACGCTCAACTGTGTGTCACAGGCTAGGGAAGAAGGGGTTAGGAGTGTTTGACACTCACAGGTGCCTCACAGGCTAGGCATAAGCTGTGGGGACGCACGAGTCTCAAAACCCCCTTCATAAGCTGTGGACACAGTCTCTCCAGGGGTGCTCTTGCAGCACTCAGGGTACCTCACAGGCCAGGCATAAGCTGTGAGGGCAGAAGCCCAGAGAGAGACACCCAAGGCACAACAACAACCCTGTGAAAACCCCTTACAGATTGGATTGACTAGGTTTGTATTCACTAGAGTTTAGAAGAATGAGAGGGGATCTCATTGAAACGTATAAAATTCTGACTGGGTTGGATAGACTGGATGCAGGGAGGATGTTTCCCCTGGCTGGGAAGTCTAGAACAAGCGGTCAGTCTCAGGATATGGGGTAGGAAATTTAGGACCAAGATGAGGAGAAATATTCTCACTCAGAGGGTGGTGAACGTGTGGAATTCTCTACCACAGAAGGCTGTGGAGGCCAAGTCACTGAATCTATTTAAAAGGGAGATAGATAGATTTCTGGACACAAAAGACATCAAGGGATACGAGGAAAAAGCGAGAATATGGTGTTAATAGACGATCAGCCGTGATCATATTGAATGGCGGTGCAGACTCGAGGGGCCAAATGGCCTACTACTGCTCCTATTTTCTATGTTTCTATGTTTCTATGACTTGGAGTTCAGTCTCTGAATATGCGCAGACGCAAGCGTCGTCTGCATATTGTAGCTCGACGACAGAGGTTGGGATGGTCTTGGATCTGGCCTGGAGATGACGAAGGTTGAATAGGTTCCCACTGGTTCTGTAGTTTAGTTCCACTCCAGCGGGGAGCTTGTTGAGTGTGAGGTGGAGCATTGCAGTGAGGAAGATTGACAAGAGGGTCTCGATGCACAAGCTGTGAGGATGGAGGAGTCCGCCTCAACTGTTGCTCATGCCTCTCAGCAGCCCATCGAGCCCATCCTTGGTAGATGCCAATGGATGCTGGATGCAAACAGTGACCATGGGTCCCAGAAATGGTGTCACAGGCTATGGCTGATGTTGCAGTGGTCATTGAGCACGAGGCCGATACGCATATAGGCCTGCATACGCAAATGCTATCAGTGCGTGGTGTTCTGAATCAGCTCTCTGGTGTACTGCAGTCACAGTCACTCTTGATGCAAAGGCAAATAGATTCAATAGACTTGATGTAATCCATTCGTTTGCTGTAGAGAACGTTGGTCACCTGGCGAATGCAGCAATGTATTGCAAACTACGAGATGTTGCATATATCGTCTACAGGAGACTGGAAGGGTCCAGTAGCATAGAAGTTGAGTGCTACTGTCATTTTCACTGCCACTGACAGTGAGGTCCTGGTGCCGATGTTAGCTGCCAGGTATGCCTGCAGAAGGCTGCAAAGCTCCGTAACCATCTCCTTGCGGAACCTCAGCCTTCTTAAGCAGTGCTCCTCGGACATCTCAAGATAAGAGTAATGTGCACGGCAAACTTTGCATCGGTACGGCATCCTGCCCCGCCACCTGGGGTGGATCCACATTTGCACTAAACTGTCTCTGCAGCCGGTGCCTTTCAAGTCGTCGCCGCAGGACGACACGGTGTGCAATCACTGCCCCCTTTACTTTGCAGAGGTCAGAGTCCAACAATGTGTCCGAGATACATGGACCTGATTGCTTGCATCCTAGAGTCTTGAGATGTAGTGGCAGGAATAGTGGATGCATTGGTTGTAATTTACCAAAATTCCCTGGATTCTGGGGAGGTCCCAGCAGATTGGAAAACTGCAAATGTAATGTCCTTATTTAAAAAAGGACGGAAGGCAAAAAGCAGGAAACTATAGACCAGTTATCCTAACATCTGTGGTTGGGAAATGTTGGAGTCCATTGTGGGAGCGCAAGCCCGCATTTCTGAAATGCTTTGATTCGGCCGCGGTCTGGAGATATAGAAAAGGTTAAAATTTGGAAGATTCAAGATTGGATTAAAACAGGCTGCTAGACGATATGGAGCTATTTAGCCATTGAAATGGGTAGCTGGTCATTTATCTGTATGTTAAGTATTTGAATGTAGTTTGTTACTATGTGAATAATAATGTGAGTTGTGTATAGCAATTCATGACATTGTCCTTATTTGAGTGTACCTTGTTACTATGCGAATAATAATCTGGTGACATCGTCTGTATGTTAAACTATCTGGTTTGTGTATAGTAATTCAGAAAGCAGTTAACCGTGATTTCAGGACAATGCCAATTGAATCTACATCGTCTGCATGTTAATTGTCTGTATGTACTATGCAAGGAAACAAGAATTCAAAGGCTTTTTTGGTATAAAGATGAGAGTTTGACACACAGACATTAAATACTAGACACTGGAATCTTGGAAGGGGTGTGTGTCACAAGCGGTCATGGAAATTGGAAGAGCTGCCTTTGTGAAGTGTCTCAGTAACTTTCATATTTAGTTTGTATAGTATGAATGTCTGAATAAAAGACCTGATCCTGCCTTTACTACAACTGAGCGTGTGTGTGTAACTCGAAGTTTAAAGCAACAAAGTGAAAAGAGTAAGAAAGCTGTACAACATCCATTATTAAAGAAGCAGTAGCAGGACATTTGGAGAAGCATAATTCGGTCAGGCAGTCAGCGTGGATTTATGAAGGGGAAGTCATGTTTGACAAATTTGATGGAATTCTTTAAGGATGTAACAAACAGGGTGGATAAAGGGGAACCAGTGGATGTGGTGTATTTGGACTTCCAGAAGTCATTGACAAGGTGCCACATAAAAGGTTACTGCACAAGATAAAAGTTTACGGGGTTGGGGGTAATATGTTAGCATGGATAGAGGATTGGCTAACGAACAGAAACCAAAGAGTCGGGATAAATAGTTCATTCTCGGGTTGGCAGTCAGTAACTAGTGGGGTGCCGCAGGGATCAGTGCTGAGACCCCAACTATTTACAATCTATACTAATGACTTGGAAGAAAGGACTGACTGTATCGTAGCCAAGTTTGCTGATGATACAAAGATGGGAGGAAAAGCAATGTGTGAGGACATAAAAAATCTGCAAAAGGACATAGACAGGCTAAATGAGTGGGCAAAAATTTGGCAGATGAAGTATAATGTTGGAAAGTGTGAGGTCATGCACTTTGGTAGAAAAAATTAAAGAGCAAATTATTATTTAAATGGAGAAAAATTGCAAAGTGCTGCAGTACAGCGGGACCTGGGGGTACTTGTGCATGAAACATAAAAGTTTAGTATGCAGGTACAACAAGTGATCAGGAAGGCTAATGGAATCTTGGCCTTTATTGAAAAGGGGATGGAGTAGAAAAGCAGGGAAGTCTTGCTACAGTTATACAGGGTATTGGTGAGGCCACACCTGGAATACTGCGTGCAGTTTTGGTTTCCATATTTACGAAAGGATATACTTGCTTTGGAGGCAGTTCAGAGAAGGTTCACTCGGTTGATTCTGGAGATGACTTCTGAAGAAAGATTGAGGAGGTTGGGCCTTTACTCATTAGAATTCAGAAGAATGAGAGGTGATCTTATCGAAACATATAAGATTATGAAGGGGTTTGACAAGGTGGATGCAGAGAGGATGTTTCCACTGATAGGGGAGACTAGAACTATGGGGCATAATCTAAGAATAAGGGGCCATTTAAAACTGAGATGAGGAGGAATTTCTTCTCTCAGGGTTGTAAATCTGTGGAATTCGCTGCCTCAGAGAGCTGTAGAAGCTGGGACATTGAATACATTTTAGACAGAGATAGACAGTTTCTTAACCAATAAGGGATTAAGGGGTTATGGGGAGCAGGAAGGGAAGTGGACTTGAGTCCATGATTGGCTCAGCCATGATCGTATTAAATGGCGGAGCAGGCTTGAGGGGCCATATGGTCTACTCCTGCTCCTAATTCTTATACTAGTACAACGCCAACACCCTACTTTCTGCGCACGCATCAAACTCGACACTGACCGAGACCTCGGAGCCCCGGCTGCAACTCCCTTTAAATAACGCCCAGGATTTGTGATTTGTTCCTCCGCCTTGTGCAGTCCAACTTATTCAGGCATCATTAGTGAGGCGGCAACGAGGCATTGTACATGTACTGACATCATGATTTCCAACGCCCTTAAAAAATGACCACTGATTTTCATGACAGGCGTCAACAGCACCCAGCGCCAGATGGAACCGCCTTATGTGCACTTAAATCATGCTTGACAAATCTTCTGGAATTTTTTGAGGATGTTTCCAGTCGAGTGGACAAGGGAGAACCAGTTGATGTGGTGTATTTGGACTTTCAGAAGGCTTTCGACAAGGTCCCACACAAGAGATTAATGTGCAAAGTTAAAGCACATGGGATTGGGGGTAGTGTGCTGACATGGATTGAGAACTGGTTGGCAGACAGGAAGCAAAGAGTAGGAGTAAATGGGTACTTTTCAGAATGGCAGGCAGTGACTAGTGGGGTACCGCAAGGTTCTGTGCTGGGGCCCCAGCTGTTTACATTGTACACTAATGATTTAGACGAGGGGATTAAATGTAGTATCTCCAAATTTGCGGATGACACTAAGTTGGGTGGCAGTGTGAGCTGCGAGGAGGATGCTAGGAGGCTACAGAGTGACTTGGATACGTTAGGTGAGTGGGCAAATGCATGGCAGATGAAGTATAATATAGATAAATGTGAGGTTATCCACTTTGGTGGTAAAAACAGAGAGACAGACTATTATCTGAATGGTGACAGATTAGGAAAAGGGGAGGTGCAATGAGACCTGGATGTCATGGTACATCAGTCATTGAAGGTTGGCATGCAGGTACAGCAAGCGGTTAAGAAAGCAAATGGCATGTTGGCCTTCATAGCGAGGGGATTTGAGTACAGGGGCAGGGAGGTCTTACTACAGTTTTACAGGGCCTTGGTGAGGACATACCTGGAGTATTGTGTACAGTTTTGATCTCCTAACTTGAGGAAGGACATTCTTGCTATTGAGGGAGTGCAGCGAAGGTTCACCAGACTGATTCCCGGGATGGCGGGATTGACATATCAAGAAAGATTGGATGAACTGGGCTTGTATTCACTGGGGTTCAGAAGAATGAGAGGGGATCTCATAGAAACGTTTAAAATTCTGACGTGTTTAGACAGGTTAGATGCAGGAAGAATGTTCCCAATGTTGGGGAAGTCCAGAACCAGGGGTCACAGTCTAAGGATAAGGGGTAAGCCATTTAGGACCGAGATGAGGAGAAACTTCTTCACCCAGAGAGTGGTGAACCTGTGGAATTCTCTACCACAGAAAGTTGTTGAGGCCAATTCACTAAATATATTCAAAAAGGAGTTAGATGTAGTCCTTACTACTAGGGGAATCAAGGGGTATGGCGAGAAAGCAGGAATGGGGTACTGAAGTTGCATATTCAGCCATGAACTCATTGAATGGCGGTGCAGGCTCGAAGGGCTGAATGGCCTACTCCTGCACCTATTTTCTATGTTTCTATGTTTCTATGTTAACAACAAACACTGGTGTAATCAGCAGGTGTTAGCAACTGAATTTCAACCCCTAAAAACCCTAAAAGCAGATGATGAAAAACTTGCACAGGGAAAAAGGATTAGAAGATGGTCAACCAGAAAGAAAAGGAAGGTCTGATAATTTTGCTGAGGATGAGCTGGAGGCCCTGCTGGCTGAAATCAGGAAAAGGAGGAACAGTTTATTTGGAGGTAGGGGAAAGTAGCCTATTCTCTCAGTGGAAGTGACATAGCAGAGCATGGCAGCACTGGCTGCTAAGTGCCACCTCCACCAATTTCAGTACTGTAAGCAATTTAATTACCTAATAAGGATTGGCAAGGTTTAAGAGTCACCACGCACTCCTGCCCAGTGATACCTACATTGCCTGTGTTATAGCTGCCACATCAACATAGAACACTAGAAACCTCCGTGTTTGCAACATGTCCACACAAATCTTGGCATCTTCCATCCCCACATAGATTGATGTGCCCTTGCCTCACTAGACTGTACGGTTTAAATTTATAGAGCCCCCACCCCTAGAGGAATCCCATAAGACATATTGCGTAACAACAGTTTCAATTACTTAATGAGTTAAAAGTGAAAGTTTACTCATTCAGAATTAATTTTTCTTGCACAAGTCAGAACAACCTTATCAGCTTTGAATGTTTCTATTAGAATTATAACTTTTTTGCTGAAATTAAGTAAAACAGGCGAACCAAAGCACAAAATGTAAACAAGTTGGTTAATTTGATTCCATTTTCGTTTTCATGTTCCAACGCAAGTCACTAGAACGTTCATTGTAATTGTTGGATAAAGAGTTGTGAAATTTATATCTGGAATGGGGCTGTGAAGAACTTTTTTGCAAGCACATTTTAGAATTAAACTATTTGATACACACACTTATGCCAATCATGCCTTTAGACCGAAAAATAACTATCCGGCTGAATATTGTTATGTTGAAACTTGATAATGGACAGTATGCCCAATTGAGGACACTCTATAAAATCAACGGAGCACATGCTTCAGCGTGTCGGCTATTCTCTGCTGCAGATTCAACTTAGGACAATTCTATAAAGTTAAGAAAGGACCAATTAAACAATAACCAATGCAGCTAACGCAGCAGCAGAAACTTTAATCAGTAATAAGATTAGTCTCCACTGTACCAGGTAACTCGAGATGTCAGGTCGTTAGAAGACTTGCGGTCTCTTCTGATCACACCGTCTACCATCATTTCCGTGGTACAGTGTAGATATCGATTAGTACAGAGTATCTTAGCGACGGATAGATAAAAGTTGAAATCGAAAATTCATACAGTAAGAGTTCAATGGAGAATTACATTCTGGTGTTTCCGACGTCTGCATCGGGGAGATGGTACTTCTGTCTAACCAGAGGCTGTAGTTGTTTACTAATCAAGTTACTATAGAACAGGAATAGAAATGTAATGTAAACGGGGCGCGTATTATCTTCTAAGTTTTTTCCCACTGTGTGTGTGGTGGGGCGAAGAGCGAGAATAAGGCGAATTGGCAATTTGCTGGCATGGTCCTGCAGATCCAGTGCTTGGCATTAACCGTGCACCTTTTCTTTCCAAAGTTTGCCGTTGCTTACTGCGATCGTGCAGCACGACAGCCTTTTCCCGGAATTTCCATGTTGGATACTTCCCTCGTCCCCACCGAGTCCCAGGTCATCCACCCCGTCGTGTAGCATCACTCCGCGGCCGAGGATCGAGTGCAGGGTGGCGTTCAGATTCTACAGGCGCTGCCCGATCATCTGGTTCTGCACACGGAAGTTGTTGAAGTCCCCGAGGTGCAGAGGGTGGAGGACATTGAGCGGATTGTAATGCGGACCGGTCGTCAGGCAGTTGTGGCTCAGGTCTCCATAATGGTGGACGTGGATAGGGCGGAGGGTCCCGTTATAGGAGTTGGGGAACCCGATCAGGCGGAAAGACGCCTACAGTTTGCAGGTAGCGTCAATTTGGTCGAAGAGGATGTCGCCGGTTATGGCGGGCTGGCCGGCGGTGAGGTCCTTGCTGGGAATCATGTCACACACGGCAAAGGCCTCGTCACTTGACCGTCTGCCCCGCAGCGCGTTCATCTCTGCTGTTCTCCTCATCTCCTGGTGTCCAACATCCCAAACACCCCGGCTAGCTCCAGGACAAGTGAGCCAAGCAGGAGTAAGACATTCAGCACTGAACCTTCCATCATACCCCCTCAGGCTCAGTCAGACTCCGCTGGCTGAGTAACTGGCGCGGGAAGCTCACAGTCCAGTTGCACATATCAAGAGGCTGCCCACGGCACTGTTTACCCCCAGTAGAGTAGGCGGAACTCCGTGCAGCACTTACTGCAGAAGTTGCACAAGCGGGAGGGCAGATTCATTCATTCAAGTCACCTCTCCACCCCGCCCGCAGTGCCCGAGCCCCGTCCCCACTTTATAAGTCGACCCCTAAAGTCCATGGGTTCCCCCAGTTTTAAGGGGGGGGGGGGCGACGACGACATGACAGTGTGGAATGGCGAACACCCTATCTACAAATAAATACATAGAAATGCTCGCGTCCCCTGGCACCAGTTAAAGTGGTCGGGAATCAACAAACAAGGCAGCGCCTGCAGACATTTCAGAAAAACCCGTCCCATTATTCAATAAAAAATATAATTCAACGAAAGAGAAGAGGTAAACTGCAAGGTGATTTTAATAGAAATACTTATTCATATTAGAGGTGTTACGTACGGGTTAAGAACTAAAATATTGGGTAGTTTCCACCTACTCTTCCGAGGGGACGATCAGGATGACACAGGTCACCAAAGTCGAATGAACAAGAATGTCCTTTTTAAAGAAAGGGACACAAACAATAAACCCCAAAATATAAATAAAACAAAGGATAACTTATCAAATTAAATCAGAATATTATTTTCTGTGTTGAAGCTGCACTCCTGTCACGGAAGTAGTTTACACTTTCTGCGCTTGGACGGTTAAACTGCCGCCGGTTGGTCACCCAAAAGTCAAAATCAATCCCTGAGAGACTTGAAACAACAGCTGCTGGAAAGCAAAACTTGGAAATTCGATGTTAGAACAATCATGAATATTTATTGGGATTGAGCTGGAGAGAGTCAAGCAATTACTGTGAAGCTTGTATCTCCAATTGGTCGAACCTGTATTCCGTGGGGTATGGTGTGTCACCATGCTATGGTCCAGAGGATTGTGGCAATGCAATTACTCCTTTATGGTAAATTGTGCTAGTAATCATGTGACTTGTGAGGAACCCCTGGTCCCTGTTGTCAAGCCAATGTAGGAAATTCTGTGCTCATCAATTGTTCAGTGACCAGTTAGTGAATTGTTACATATGCAGACTACAGGTATAGAAACGTAGAAAATAGGTGCAAGAGTCGGTCATTCGGCCGTTCGAGCCTGCACCACCATTCAATATGATCATGGCTGATTGTGCAACTTCAGTACCCAATTCTTGCTTTCTCTTCATACCCTTTGATCCCTTTAGCCGTAAGGGCCACATCTAACTCCATTTTGAATATATCTAATGAACTTGCCTCAACAACTTTCTGTGGTAGAGAATTCCACAGATTCACAATTCTCTGAGTGAAGAAGTTTCTCCTCATCTTAGTCCTAAATGGCTTACCCCTTATCCTTAGACTGTGACCCCTGGTTCTGGACTTTCCCAACAATGGGAACATTCTTCCTGCATCTAACCTGTCCAATCCCATCAGAATTTTATATGTTTCTATGAGATCCCCTCTCATTCTTCTAAATTCCAGTGAATATAAGCCTAGTCGATCCAGTCTTTCTTCATATGTCAGTCCTGCCATCCCGGGAATACGTCTGGTGAACCTTTGCTGCACTCCCTCAATAGCAAGAATGTCCTTCCTCAGATTAGGAGACCAAAACTGAACACAATATTTAAGGTGTAGCCTCACCAAGGCCCTGTACAACTGCAGTAAGACCTCCCTGCTCCTATACTCAAATCCTCTCGCTATGAAGGCCAACATGCCATTTGCCTTCTTCACCGCCTGCTGTACCTGCATGCCAACTTTCAATCACTGATGAACCATGACACCCAGGTCTCGTTACACCTCCCCTTTTCCTAATCTGTCAACATTCAGATAATATTCTGCTTCCCTGTTTTTGCCATCAAAGTGGATAACCTCACATTTAACAACATTATACTGCATCTGCGATGCATTTGCCCACTCACCTAACCTGTCCAAGTCACTGTGCAGCCTCGTATCATCCTCCTCACAGCTCACACTGCCACCCAGCTTAGTGTCATCTGCAAACTTGGAGATATTACATTCAATTCCTTCATCCAAATCATTAATGTATATTGTAAATAGCTGGGGGCCCAGCACTGAACCTTGCGGTACCCCACTAGTCACTGCCTGCCATTCTGAAAAGGACCCGTTTATTCCTACACTTTGCTTCCTGTCTCCCAACCAGTTCTCTATCCACGTCAATACATTAACCCCAATACCATGTGCTTTAATTTTGAACACTAATCTCTTGTGTGGGACCTTGTCAAAAGCATTTTGAAAGTCCATTACACCACATCCACTGGTTCGCCCTTGTCCACTCTACTAGTTACATCCTCAAAAAATTCTAGAAGATTTGTCAAGCATGATTTCCCTTTCATAAATCCATGCTGACCTGGACCGATCCTGTCACTGCTTTCCAAATGCGCTGCTATTACATCTTTAATAATTGATTCCAACATTTTCCCCACTACCAATGTCAGGCTAACCGGTCTATAATTCACTTTTTTCTCTCTCCCTCCTTTTTTTAAAAGTGGGGTTACATTAGCTACCCTCCAATCCATAGGAACTGATCCAGAGTCTACAGAATGTTGGAAAATGACCACCAATGCATCCACTATTTCTAGGGCCACCTCCTTAAGTGCTCTGGGATGCAGACTATCAGGCCTTGGGGATTTATCGGCCTTCAATCCCATCAATTTCCCTAACACAATTTCCTGACTAATAAGGATTTCCTTCAGTTCCTCCTTCTCGCTACACCCTTGGTCCCCTAGTATTTCCGGAAGGTTATTTGTCTCTTCCTCAGTGAAGACAGAACCAAAGTATTTGTTCAATTGGTCTGCCATTTCTTTGTTCCCCATTATAAATTCATCTGATTCTGATTGCAAGCGACCTACATTTGTCTTCACTAATTATTTTCTCTTCACATACCTTTAGAAGCTTTTGCAGTCAGTTTTTATGTTCCCTGCAAGCTTACTCTCATACTCTATTTTCCCACTCCTAATTAAACTCTTTGTCCTCCTCTGCTGAATTCTAAATTTCTCCCAGTCCTCAGGTTTGTTGCTTTTTCTGGCCAATTTATATGTCTCTTCCTTAGAGTCACTGTATAGTTGCATAAGATGGAGACTTGTTATCTGATGTACTATCAACAAGGTTTACACTGTGTGTATACTATGCTGGCACCACTAGAAAAGGCAACTGGCGGAGACCCGGGTTTTCTGCCCCTGTGGCAGAGGCTGTCTACCAGAGGACGCTGTGGTGGGAGACCTGAGGGTCACCTGCATAGGTGTGCAGGGCCCAGTATAAAAGGCTGCCCACCATGCTTATACCTCACTCTGGAGTTACAAATAAAGGACCAAGGTCACCACAGTTTGAGTACAACACATTGTCTCATGTTGTCATTCATAAGTACATTACAGATATAACAACTGGCGACGAGAATATGGACTTTCATGCGATTATAGCTACCTTTGGCACATTAAAAGACTTCGCAGAGGGTGATGATTGGGATACCTTCATGGAAAGGCTCGAGCAATATTTCGTGGCAAACGACCTGGCTATACTGCTGACCAGTTGTGGGCCTGAGGTCTACCGCCTCGTCAGGGACTTGCTGGCACCCACGAAGGCCAAATATAAGACATACGATGAGCTGACTGAACTAATTCGCGACCAACTAAAAGCAAAACAGAGCATCCTCACGGCCAGGCACAGATTCTATACTCACTGCAGACCTAAGGGCCAGGAGATTGTAAAATATGCTGCTGACCTCAGGAGACTTGCGACACCATGTGATTTCAGCACGCACATCAACGAAGCATTGCAAGACATCTTCGCTATGGGAATTGGCCACAAGGGGCTCCTTCTCAAGCTATTATCTGCCGACACCACAGTCAACCCGCAGAAAGCCATCAGCATCAGTCAGGCGTTCATGACCTCGACCTGCAGCACCAAGCAAATTATTCATCCTGTGGACTCAAACCCGGCATGTACTGTACACAGAATGGTGCCTTTCACAGGCAAGACTGTAGAACGTGGCTCTGCCCAGGACAGAGAGCACAGACCTCAGGGTTCCAGAACTCAGAGTCCGCCAAGGGGTGCTAATCGAGTAGCACCATGCTGGCGTTGCGGAGGAAACCATAGGGCTCACCAGTGTCGGTTTGCTGAGTACGTATGTAAAGCCTGTAACACGAAGGGTCACCTCTAGCGTATGTGTAAAAGAAATACAACTCACCGCCTTGCAGAGGAGTCGGTAGATGACTTTGAATCCAGCGGGGAGTATGACGATTTGGCTAGAGAGGCAGCTCAGCCCCAGGAAGAAGTGTATGGAGTGTATACCTGCACCATCGATTGTCCTCCAGTGAAGATGGAAGTCGAGATAAATGGCGTTCCAGTCTGCATGGATGTGGACACGGGAGCAAGCCAGTCAGTGATGAGCCAGGATGCCTTTGAGAGGCTATGGAACGAAAAACAGTTCCAGTACAGAAAAAGTTGTGCACCTACAACAAGGAGCTGATCCTTGGTGGTAGTGCGGATGTAAGTATAATCCATAATGGCATGGTGCACAAGTTACCTCTGTGGATTGTTGCAGGTGATGGTCCAACGCTACTTGGAAGGTGGATGGGGAAGATCCAGTGGAAATGGGAAGACCTCTTCACTCCAGCAATCGATATCCCCCATGCTCAGAGGCAGAGCAAAACCTCACCTTCACTTGGGCCAGGCACCAAAGAACAGATCAGCGCAGCACCTGAGACAGACCATCCATCATGACTGCGTGGCAATGATCCAACTGGAATGACCTAAAAGTACCTTCCAGGCTCCAGTGGCAGGACTCCTGGAGAGGAAGATCGAATTCACAAGCACTCTTCCAGCTTTTGTGGCAGAACCGTGGGAGAAAGGATCAAGGCAGTCTACCTCGAGGACAGAGGCAAGATGGTGTCCCTGCTGCAGCGAGGTGCAACGTAGCTGTGATAAAAGATGGTCGCGGCCATATCACGAGGTGCAACGCTGAGGGACCAACCCGTGGTGTCTAACAAAGGAGTTGATTGGGGTAAAACCAGCAGGGTTCTCTTAAAGGAGACCTGCAACCAACTGAACTTAGAGACATTGTATGCATGGCAATCAATGTAACGAACCGATTAAGATTGTGAACAATATGTTGTTGTGAGATGTCGGGAATAGACTGTCCCCAAAAGTAGCAAGCGAGCGAATTCGGGAGAGTAAAGGCGCTGATCCTGATGCCCTGCCCCAGGTGTCCCCACAAGTTATCGGCCAGTGACCTCAGGAGGGTGAAGGCACTGATCCTGATACCCTGCCCCAGGTCTATCCCAGGCTGCAGGCACCCGATGCCACTATTCACCACGGACCTGGAAACGAAGGCGGCACCAATACACACAGTCGGCCGCCAT
Source organism: Pristiophorus japonicus (assembly GCF_044704955.1). Taxonomy (NCBI): domain Eukaryota; kingdom Metazoa; phylum Chordata; class Chondrichthyes; family Pristiophoridae; genus Pristiophorus; species Pristiophorus japonicus. Next base: position 199,055,349 of record NC_091978.1, read on the forward strand.
TGCCCACCACCCAGGTGGAGACGGTGCAGCCCCCAGACCCAGTCGCTACCTCAGCCATGTCCGAGAGTGAAATGTCAGAACCAACGAGTTCACCGAACGGGACCTGGAACAGCCAGGTTCCCAACACCGTTAGAGAGCAGGCAGAAGATTCTGCAGCCCTCAAAGGAGGACAGGGAGACCATGCACATCTGTGGCTCTGCCCACCACTAGGCAACAGCAAAGGCCCTCAGTCCTGGCAAGGTGAGCGAACCAAGCCCACCCCGCTAGCAGGGGGCACAGCGCCGCTATCAGACGATTAGGACCCCGAATGGTTGTTCTCGAACCTGCATCCTCGCATACCTGTACTGCTACCTCAGTACTTACCATGGTTGAACCATGAATGCAATCTACCCAATCCTGGCGCACGCCGCAAAACGTAACAAATGTAAGCCACTGAACCAAGGTGTCAAGATACAAACTGTAACTTCCTTTCTTTGTAATTGCACTGTCTGATCCTGTATGTTAATGTAACGGGCCTGCTGCATGATCTCGCTGTGGGGTGGGGTGGGGTGGGGGGGTGGAAATGGATGGATGTAACCATGGACACACACATGGATCACACCCGGAACCCACTGGAACCTCCGCTACATCATCGGACCATCTAAACTGTAACCACTATCCAACGTTGTGGCAAAATGACTTGGGGGTTAACAGGGAGAGAGCCAAGCCAAAGCACAGCTAAGGTGCAAGGGCTATTTGCACTTAAGTCTGGGGAGAGCTAAGCCAGAGCACATAGTGCAAAGATAATCGGCACAAAGGACTTGGGGGAGAGTGATGTTATATATGCAGACTATAGTTATACTCTCTGTGTAGTCACTGTACAGTTGCATAAGATGGAGACTTGTTACCTGATGTATTATCAATAAGGTTTACACTGTGTATACGCTATGCTGGCACCACTAGAGGGCACTGCGATGGGAGACCTGAGGCTCACCTGCATAAGTGTGCAGGGCCCAGTATAAAAGACTGCGCACCATGCTTGTGCCTCACTCTGGAGTTACAAATAAAGGATCAAGGTCACTACAGTTTGAGTACAACACATTGCCTCGTGGAGTCATTCATAAGTGCATTCCAGATATAACATGAATATTAGTGAATTTGAACTTTTATGTTTCTGGCTCCTTCTGAGAATATAATAGTCTGAGCCAGTTTGCTGGTGATTGCCGCATTAAAAAAGTGACAAATGTATCTTCCAACACGGCAACATGTTACCTAGATTGATCCCAGTATCAGCTGTGGCTCAGTGGGTAGCACTCTCCAGGTGGGAGGGGCTAGGAGTGAGCAGGTGCTGCTGATTACTGCAGGAGTTGGAGTGAGTTTGTAAAAAGTTGGCGGATTTTGGGGTTTTAAAAAAAAATTCGGGCCTTTTTGACCCATAACCATCAGCCAGATGGCTGCTGAGGAGCCTGGATTGCAGGGCCTCTCAGAGGATAATGCTCCCAGTGTGAATTTAATCAGGGGAGAGAATGTCTTGAGAAGGGAGAATAAAAGGCTCAAAGATTTGGGTCAGGACCCCAGGAGATTTGGAAAAGAAAACACGGTGGTGGTTCACTGCCAGGATCAGGAGATGCGAGCTTGGGATATCATCCAGGCAGTACATGAGAACTGCAGTGAGGGAAGTTGCTTTGCTTGCCGACCAAAGCCGAATGTTGGATTCGAAGTGATGATCAGTGGCCGAGAGGAGGTGGAAAGACTTTTACTGAGCCTGAAGGTAGCTGAGAAGTACTTGGATGTATCTTTGCTGTATTCCGAAGAGATGGTAGTTTCATCCTTAAATCTGTCCATTGAGGACGATGTGCTTATAAAAAAGTTGGAGTCGTGGGACATTAAACTTTGCTCGGTAACAAAGAGGAGATACGCGAGTAGCCGATGGAACCCGTTATGCAAAAGTGCGGTTCCCAGAGGGGGTGAAGTCATTGCCCTACTGCATGAAATTCGAGACAATGGAAAGAGTGCAGTACTTCCAGGTGCTGCATGATAACCAGGTGAAGGTTTTCTATTACTGTCTTGGACACAACCATTTAGTAAGAAGCTGTCAAGACCTGTACTGTTATAACTGTGGCAAGTCTGGACACATCTCTCGGAACTGCAAGGCAGAGAGCTGTGTGGTTTGTCACAAAGACTCCACCCACTGTGAGTGTGAAGCAGAAGGAAGCTCCTTGAGCGACGAGGAGTTGGGAGAAGGGGCAGGAGGTGTGAGTGGAGTGGCCAGAAGAGCGGAGCAGGCGGAGGACACAGCCGCCAAATGGAATGAGGAAAGAGCGCAAGAAGAGGCAAAAAATTGCAGAGCAGAAAACAGGATGGAGATGGTGGAAAACACACCAAGTATGGTGGAAAAGGACAAAGTCAGCGGAGGACATCACGGGCCAAGGACAGAGTCAAGCCATAATATGGCTTGCCTTTAGGTGTCCGTGGGGGGAGCAGAAATGGGTGCGGGGTAAGTGGAAGTACTCCAAAGAGAAACAGGGAGTTGTACATCTTGGGGAGCAGAAGGGGGCAAGACTAGGAGAGGGTGCAAGAGGCAGGAGCCTTAAAGGTGCAGCAGAACGGGAGCAAGGAGACAAAGATGCCAAAAAGGAGCAAGATAAGTAGGGGAGGTGGGACCAGTACAAACCGGACGGTCTGTACCTGGGCAGGACCGGAACCAATGTCCTAGGGGGAGTGTTTGCTAGTGCTGTTGGGGAGGAGTTCAACTAATATGGCAGGGGGATGGGAACCTATGCAGGGAGACAGAGGGAAGTAGAATGGGGGCAGCAGCAAAAGATAGAAAGAAGAAAAGTAAAAGTGGAGGGCAGAGAAACCTTAGGCAAAAAGCAAAAAGGGCCACATTACATCAAAATTCTAAAAGGGCAAAGTGTGTTAGAAAGACAAGCCTGAAGGCTCTGTGCATCAATGCGAGGAGTATTCGGAATAAGTTGGACGAATTAACTGTGCAGATAGCAGTTAATGGGTATGATATAATTGGCATCACGGAGACCAGGGTGACCAAGGCTGGGAACTCAACATCCAAGGGTATTCAACATTTAGGAAGGATAGACAGAAAGGAAAAGGAGGCGGGGTGGCATTGCTGGTTAAAGAGGAAATTAATGCAAAAGTAAGAAAGGGCATTAGCTTGGATGATGTGGAATCGGTATGGGTGAAGCTACTGAATACCAAGGGGCAGAAAATGCCAGTGGGAGTTGTGTACAGACCATCAAACAGTAGTAAAAAGGTTGGGGACAGCATCAAACAAGAAATTAGGGATGCATGCAATAAAGGTACAGCAGTTATCATGGGTGACTTTAATCTACATATTGATTGGGCTAACCAAACTGGTAGCAATGCGGTGGAGGAGGATTTCCTGGGGTGTATTAGGGATGGTTTTCTAGACCAATATGTCGAGGAACCAACTAGGGAGCTGGCCATCCTAGCCTGGGTGATGTGTAATGAGAAAGGACTAATTAGCAATCTTGTTGTGCGAGGCCCCTTGGGGAAGAGTGACCATAACATGGTAGAATTCTTTATTAAGATGGAGAGTGACACAGTTAATTAAGAAACTAGGATCCTGAACTTAAGGAAAGGTAACTTCAATGGTTTGAGGCGTGAATTGGCTAGAATAGACTGGCAAATGATACTTAAAGGGTTGATGGTGGATAGGCAATGGCAAACATTTAAGGATCACATGGATGAACTTCAGCAATTGTACATCCTGTCTGGAGTAAAAATAAAACGGGGAAGGTGGCTTAACCGTGGCTAACAAGGGAAATTAAGGATAGTGTTAAATCCAAGGAAGAGGCATATAAATTGGCCAGAAAAAGCAACAAACCTGAGGACTGGGAGAAATTTAGAATTCAGCAGAGGAGGACAAAGGGTTTAATTAACAGGGGGGAAATAGAGTATGAGAAGAAGCTTGCCGAGAACATAAAAACTGACTGCAAAAGCTTCGATAGATATGTGAAGAGAAAAAGATTAGTGAAGACAAACGTAGGTCCCTTGCAGTCAGATTCAGGTGAATTTTTAATGGGGAACAAAGAAATCGCAGACCAATTGAACAAATACTTTGGTTCTGTCATCACGAAGGAAGACACAAATAACCTTCCGGAAGTACTAGGGGACCGAGGGTCTAGTGAGAAGGAGGAACTGAAAGATATCCTTATTAGGTGGGAAACTGTGGTAGGGAAATCCCCGGGGCCTGATAGTCTGCATCCCAGAGTACTTAAGGAAGTGACCCGAGAAATAGTGGATGCATTGGTGATCATTTTCCAACAGTCTATCGACTCTGGATCAGTTCCTATGGACTGGAGGGTAGCTAATTTAACGCCACTTTTTAAAAAGGGAGGGAGAGAGAAAGCGGGTAATTATAGACCGGTTAGCCTGACATCACTAGTGGGGAAAATGTTGGAATTATTAAAGATGAAATAGCAGCGCATTTGCAAAGCAGTGACAGGATCGGTCCAAGTCAGCATGGATTTATGAAAGGGAAATCATGCTTGACAAATCTTCTAGAATTTTTTGAGGATGTAACGAGTAGAGTGGACAAGGGAGAACCAGTGGATGTGGTGTATTTGGAATTTCAAAAGGCTTTTGACAAGGTTTCACACAAGAGATTGGTGTGCAAAATCAAAGCACATGGTATTGGGGGTAATATACTGACGTGGATAGAGAACTGGTTGGCAGACAGGAAGCAGAGAGTCGGGATAAATGAGTCTTTTTCAGAATGGCAGGCAGTGACTAGTGGAGTGCCGCAGGGCTCGTGCTGGGACCCCAGGTCTTTACAATATACATCAATGACTTGGATGAAGGAATTGAGTGTGATATCTCCAAGTTTGCAGATGACACTAAACTGGGTGGCAGTGTGAGTTGTGAGGGGAATACTAGGAGGCTGCAGGATGATTTGGACAGGTTCGGTGAGTGGGCAAATGCATGGCAGATGCAGTATAATGTGGATAAATGTGAGGTTATCCACTTTGGGGGTAAAAACGCAAAGACAGATTATTATCTGAATGGCGGCAGATTAGAAAAAGTGGAGGTGCAATGAGACCTGGGTGTCATGGTGCATCGGTCATTGAAAGTTGGCATACAGGTACAGCAGGCGGTGAAGAAGGCAAATGGTATGTTGGCCTTAATAGCTAGGGGATTTGAGTATAGGAGCAGGGAGGTCTTACTGCAGTTGTACAGGGCCTTGGTGAGGCCTCAACTGGAATATTGTGTTCAGTTTTGGTCTCCTAATCCGAGGAAGGACATTTTTGCTATTGAGGGAGTGCAGCGAAAGTTCATCAGACTGATTCCCGGGATGGCAGGACTGACATATGAGGAAAGACTGGATCAACTGGGCCTTTATACATTGGAGTTTAGAAGGATGAGAGGGGATCTCATAGAAAAATATAAGATTCTGAAAGGATGGAACAGGTAGATGCGGGTAGAATGTTCCCAATGTTGGGGAAGTCCAGAACCAGGGGGACACAGTCTTAGGATAAGGGGTAGGCCATTTAGGACTGAGATGAGGAGAAACTTCTTCACTCAGAGAGTTGTTAACCTGTGGAATTCCCTGCCGCAGAGAGTTGTTGATGCCAGTTCACTGGATATATTCAAGAGGGAGTTAGATATGGCCCTAACGGCTAAGGGGATCAAGGGGTATGGAGAGAAAGCAGGAAAGGGATACTGAGGGAATGATCAGCCATGATCTTATTGAATGGTGGTGCAGGTTCGAAGGGCTAAATGGCCTACTCCTGCACCTATTTTCTATGTTTCTGTGTTTCTAAGAGACTGGATCGACTGGGCCTGTATTCACTGGCGTTTAGAAGGATGAGAGGGGATCTCATAGAAACATATTAAATTCTGACAGGACTGGACAGGTTAAATGCAGGAAGAATGTTCCCGATGTTGGGGAAGTCCAGAACCAGGGGACATAGTCTAACGATGAGGGGTAAGCCATTTAGGATTGAGATGAGGAGAAACTTCTTCCCTCAGAATTGTTAACCTGTGGAATTCCCTACCGCAGAGAGTTGTTGATGCCAGTTAATTGGATATATTCAAGAGGGAGTTAGATATGGCCCTTAAGGCTAAAGGGATCAAGGGGTAGGGAGAGAAAGCAGGAAAGGGGTACTGAGGTGAATGATCAGCCATGATCTTATTGAATGGTGGTGCAGGCTCAAAGGGCTGAATGGCCTACTCCTGCACCTATTTTCAATGTTTCTATGAGACGCGCCATTGTCCCAAGAGAGAAGAAATGGGGAGCGAGTGTCAGCAGTGGAGGTGAGGCCGAAGGGAGTGGCACTCTTGGAGAAACCATGTTAGCAGGAGGATTCTCTAAGGGAGATTCTGTATCTGACGGGGAACAGGGACAGGAGCTTACAGAAGAGCTTGAGAGTGAGGAGTCCGAGGAGGATGGAGACATGGAATTGAGGAGTGGGGGTGGGGATCATAGGGAAAGGTTAGTGAGGGATCGTAGGGAAAGGTTAGTGAGGGGCAGAAGGAGGGAGAAGGGGCAGTTCCGTGGACTAAATTTAATGTAAGGAAGTGGCTGAAACTGCAGGGAAAGTTCAAACAGGAGTTGAAAAAGAGCTGGAGGCTGCAGGAGAAAGCAACAGCTGCCCAAAAGGTTGGGAAGGAGCATGAGAGGAGGGAAGGGCCAGTGATTAAATGATGATGGGGGGATTATTTGCCACACTTCTTTTATTTGGAGCAATGATTACATTGGTCTTGATTAATGTGAATGGACTCAGTGGGGAGAAGAAATTGCAGCAGTTGTTGCAGTGTTTTAAAGGCATTGACCTGTTGTGTCTGCAACAAACCTTTTGGGATGAGGATATCCTAGAAAGAGTTCGGAAGGTTTGTAAGGCAGAAGTGTTGGCAAGTTGCGCAAATAATAACTGTAGAGGGTTGGCTGTTTTAGTGAGTTTGTCATAAAAGAGAATGTTGCATTGGTGGACAAGGACACTGAGGGAAGATCTTTTACAGCTAAAGGTACAAATGGACGAATTGAATTGTGATCTCTTTAATATCTGTGCACCAAATGACCATTGCAAGCGTCGTGAGTTTTTTCGGTGGTTAGTCACAGAAATGGCAGATGCAGAAAACCCTTATATAGTCGGGGATTTTAATGTATTTTTATCTCGGATGGACTTTTCAGCCCAGATTACCTTTCAGGTTGATAACTCCACAGAGATGATTGTAAAAATGATGGCAAATTTAAATTTGAGAGACTTATGGAGGGATCGGAACCCCATAAAAAGGGAGTTCTCCAGACGAGGTTGTGTGAGTGATGTTTTACAACACAGCCGAATAGACTTTGTGTTAATGCGGGAAGGGTTAAGTTCTGAGGTGATGGAAATTTATTCTAAACAAGTATTTTTTAGTGACCACTCGGCTTTGGTTCTTAAAATTAGGAACAGCAGAGTTAAGATCGATCCAGGGGTGTGGATTTTAAACAATCAGTACCTTAAAGAAATTGCTTTTAAAGAAGGGATTTAAAATATAATAAAGAATGCTTGGAAGGAACCGTTATTCTTGAAAGAAGAAAGAGTTTGGTGGGACAATTTCAAATATGAGGTCAAAGTTTTTTTGGTACTTTATGGGAAAGAGCGCAACAGCTAACTAGTGCCAAGAAGAGAATATAAACAGAAGGTTTACAGATATCTGTAAAGCAATTGACGGATAAGGGAGCAGAGACTAAGTGGAAGGTTTTAAAGGAAGAGTGGGAATTATTGCAAGCTGAAAAATGCAAGGGGGCCATTCTCCGCGCAAAGGCTAAAGATGCATTGGAGGGAGAAAGATGCACTAGATATTTTCTAGAGCAAGAGAAGTTGCGACAAAGGTTATCATTAATTGGAGAGTTGAAGGTTTGGGGAAATTATCATTAATGAAAGTGGGGAGACTATGGAGGCGGATCAGAGCTTTTATCAAGAGTTATATACAAAAGAAGACATTTCCAAATTGGCGATGGAGAAGGTTAGTGCTTTTATTGAAGAGGGTTTAAAGGAGAATGAGAGAAGCATGTGTGACAAAGAAATAGAATTAGCGGAAATAAAAGTAACAATAAGTGGAATGAAGGGGGAAAAAGCCCAGGGTCCGATGGACTAAGTGCAGAATTTTATGAAGAATTTTTTGAGATTTTAAGTCCATTGGTCTTAGAGGTTTTTAAGGAGATTAAAACTGAGGGAAGCCTGGCCTCATCTATGAGGGGAGGTATCATAAGCTTAGCTTATAAAAATAAAGGGGATAGAAGGGTTCTGAAGAATTGGAGGCCCATCGTATTATTAAATGTGGATTATAAGATCTTGCGAGGGTTATGGCAAATGATATGAAGGAGGTAATGCTGCAGATAGTTTCGCCCTCTCCGTCCTGTGGAGTCATCGGCCGGGACATCGTTGACTGTGGTCTCAATCCGAGATGTGATAGAACTCATGGAAGAGAGTGGGAAGGAAGCTTATGTGCTAAAGATGGATCAAGAGAAAGCCTTTGATAGAGTCTCTCATGAGTTTTTATTGATGGTTTTGGAAGCATTTGGTTTGGGAAAAAATTTCATTGAGTGGATAAGGACTTTTTATTCAAACACATTTAACTGTGTTAAATGTAATGTTTTTTTATCCAAGTATTTTCCAAATACAGAGATCAGTGAGACAGGGTTGTCCCCTGTCCCCATTGTTGTACACATTGGTAGCAGAACCATTAGGTTACATGATGCGAAAGGAACAAGACGTAGTCAGGATTGCGGTTCCCATTTCCTGGCAGGTGTGAGGACAATGCCACAGGATCGGATGGAAGAAATAAATACGCAAATCTTCAAAGGAGGTATAATGTGTCGCGCTTTTCCAAGCTTTCTGCTGGAGAAAGGGGAGGAGTTGGTCCAAGTTGACAACTGTAATACTCGAGATTTCTATGGGGTATTTAGAGAATGGAGATTTAAGACACCCGCTGGTCAGGAGTTTTGGCAGAATATATACCCGCAGCTGGACTTCAACAGGATTTGGAAGGGAGCGTGGGTGAATTTTAAATGTCCAGAGTGGATTGAACTGGATTTCAAATTGGCTCATAACCAGATTTTTATCATGATAGTCTTATGTAAGATTGGGCAAGTAAAAGTTGCCACTTCTACTTGCCCAATCGCGGGATGAGACTCTGTCCCATTTGCTGGTGTTATGTCCGCAGTAAAAGGATTTTAAGTACTATGTTCGACAGTTGTGTGAGATTATTTTGCTGGGTGAGGACCGAAGAGCAAGAATGGGAATCCCGTGGGACTCAATTTTGAGATGGGGATGGCAAGAGAGTTTGCCCGAGTCTAGCGGAGCAGCAATTAAATTAATGTTTAGTTTGGCTAGATTTGTGATTATGCAAATAAGGAATGCTCTGTTTTTTAAGGGGAGGAGAATAAAGCTAAAAGAGTATTTTAAATATAATTTAATAGATCATTATAAGGCTCTGTGGATATTTTATTCAGAAAATAATTTAAAGATAGTATTTTATGATCAATTTGTAAAGTACAATAGATTTGTAAAGTACAATGTGTTGGCGGAACGGCTGTGCAGAGGGGTGAAATGGATTTGTATGATACAATGGAATGATCACGATGTTGTTAATGTTCAATAAATATTAATATATTTTTTAAAAAGTGGGTAGCACTCTCACCTCGGAGTCAGAAGGTTGTGGGTTCAGTCCCACTCCAGGAACTTGTAGCACAAAAAAAATCTAAGCTGAGGGAGCGCTGCACTGTTGGAGGTACTGTCTTTCAGAGGAGACGTTAAACCAAGGCTGTCATGTATTCAACTATCATTGTAACCCATGTACAAACTGACTTAAGTTCTTCACCTTGAGAACGTTGACCACAAGGGGGTGAACTTGTGGGAGACACTCCTAACATGGACTTTCAAGTATAAAAGGGGAAGCTACACCCACCTTCATCACTTGAGGTCATGGTAATAAAGGTAACTGGTCACAGAGTGACCTTCTCTCAAGCATGGGCCTCGTGTGCATTTATACTGTACAGTAAGGACATATAATTGGCGACGAGAAACTGGGATTTAAACCACACGAGCATGGCCACGAGCAGCACAGAAGAGAGGTACTGTGTTGGTGATGATTGAGACGACTTTATTGAGAGACTACATCAAAGTTTTGTCACTAAGGAATGGTTAGGACAGGATTCGGCTGACAAACACATGGCTCATCTCCTGACGGTTTGTGGATCCAGATCCTGATGAAGGACCTTCTAGCGCCAGAGAAGCCGGCGGACAAGACGTTCGAAGAGCTCAGTAAGTTGACCGGCAAGCAGCATGCACATGGCGAGACACCGGTTTTACATGCACCGGCGGCGAGAAGGGCAAAGCGTTCATGACTTCGTGGCAGATCTCCGGCGACTGGCAAGCCTATGCATGCATCCCAGATGCATGAAGAGCGGAGATGCTGCAAGACTTTTTTATTGAGGGCATCGGGCATGATGGGGTTTTCAGGAAACTGATTGAGACCAAAGACTTGACCTTGGAAGCGGCGGCTCTGACATTTATCTCAGGGGAGGAAGAGACCAGAATGATGTATAACAAAAATCTTGGCTCAAATGCGGCAAACGACCAGGGAGTCATTATTGTTAATGCGGCACACAGTTCTCCAGGCAGATAAGGGCAATCGGACATGCCCCAGCATGTAGTCGAACCCAAAGGGGGAATTCAACAGAGACAATGGCTAGCTGAACGCCAATTCATGCCATCGCAATGGACAATGTGGCCAGTAATGGGGCCATCAACACCTGTTAATGGTGCGCTTAAGGATAGTTACAGAGACAGTCAGAGATGATCGACTGGTAATGGACCTTTTGTTTCCAACAACGGGGCCTCCAGCTCATGCTGGAGGCGTGGAGGCAAACACCCAGCCAGAGCCTGCAGGTATCAGCAATATACCTGCAGAAACTGCAACATCAGCGGTCACTTGGCACGTATGTGCAGGAAGCCTGCAGCCAGGTTGATGTACGAGGAGGACGGGTCCGATGTAAGCCCTACGAGGCCAAATGAATACTGGGGGAAATCGCTGGAAGCTGAAGTTCAGCGAGTTCCTATGGAGCACATATACAGTTCATATACCAGGACGCCACCGATAATAATGAACGTGCTCCTCAATGGCATTCCAGTATTAATGGAGCTAGACACGGGGGCCAGCCAGTCCCTGATCAGCATCAAACAGTTCGAAAGGTTGTGGGTGTTCAAGGCCAGGAGGCCAAAACTATTGCCGATTGACGCACAGCTATGGATATATACAAAGAAGACCACATAGGCAGCGCCATGGTAGTCGTGACCCACAAAGATTCGGAGAACAGGTTGCCACTCTGGATTGTCCCGGGGGACGGACCCGCACTAATGGGGAGGAGTTGGCTTGCTGTCATGAACTGCAAGTGGGGCGATGACAATGCAATTTCTTCTGTGGAACGAGTATCATGCTCGCAGGTCTTGGACAAATTTGACTCATTATTTCAACCCGGCATCAGCACTTTCATGGGGGCCAAAGTAGTGATTCACATAAACCCGGACGCCAGGCCAGTACACCACAAGGCCAGAGCGGTGCCGTACGTGATGCGGGAAAAGATAGAATGCGAATTGGACTGCCTGCTGAGAGAAGGTATCATCTCGTCAGTCGAATTCAGTGACTGGGCGAACCCGATCCTGCCGATGCTCAAGGCGGATGGATCGGTCAGAATATGTGGCGATTACAAGGCCACCATCAATCGGGTGTCACTCTAAGACCAGTACCCGCTACTGAGAGCGGAGGACCTCTTTGCGACGCTATCCGGTGGCAAACTTTTTTCAAAATTGGACCTGATCTCCGCTTACATGACCCAGGAGCTGGTGAGTGAGACGAAGAAGCTGACCACCATCACGACACACAAGGGGTTGTTTGAGTATAACAGATGTCCGTTCAGGATTCGTTCGGCCGCCGCAGTCTTTCAGCGAAATATGGAAAGCCTCCTCAAGTGAATTCCAAGGACGGTGGTTTTTCAGGACGACATCCTCATCATGGGTCATGATACTGAAGAACACCTCCACAACCTGGAGGAGGTGCTACGCAGACTGGACCGGGTAGGGCTGTGACTGAAAAAGGCGAAGTGCGTCTTCTTAGCTCCAGAAGTAGAATTCCTGGGTAGGAGGGTAGCAGCAGATGGGATCAGACCCACTGCATCCAAAACAGAAGCGATCCAGAGAGCTCCCAGACCTCGTAACACGACGGAGCTGCGTTCGTTCCTGGGGCTCCTGAACTATTTTGCAAACCTTCTTCCCAAATTGAGCACGCTGTTGGAGCCGCTACTCATGCTCCTACGCAGAGGTCGCGATTGGGTCTGGGGGATAGCAAGGAAAGGACTTTTGATAGAGCACGCAACTTGTTATGCTCCAAACTGTTAACGTTAGATGACCCGTGTAAGAAACTTGTTCTAACGTGCGATGCGTCGTCCTATGGGGTCGGGTGTGTGTTGCAGCATGTGAATGCCAATGGTCAGTTACAGCCGGTAGCTTATGCCTCCAGAAGTCTGTCCCAGGCAGAAAGGGTCCAAGAAATGGTAGAAAAGGAAGCGCTAGCATGTGCAGTAAAAAAAAATGCATCAGAATCTGTTTGGCAGCAAACATAGAAACATAGAAAATAGGTGCAGGAGTAGGCCATTCGGCCCTTCTAGCCTGCACCGCCATTCAATGAGTTCATGGCTGAACATGCAACTTCAGTACCCCATTCCTGCTTTCTCGCCATACCCCTTGATCCCCCTAGTAGTAAGGACTTCATCTAATTCCTTTTTGAATATATTTAGTGAATTGGCCTCAACAACTTTCTGTGGTAGAGAATTCCACAGGTTCACCACTCTCTGGGTGAAGAAGTTCCTCCTCATCTCGGTCCTAAATGGCTTACCCCTTATCCTTAGACTGTGTCCCTTGGTTCTGGACTTCCCCAACATTGGGAACATTCTTCCTGCATCTAACCTGTCTAACCCCGTCAGAATTTTAAACGTTTCTATGAGGTCCCCTCTCATTCTTCTGAACTCCAGTGAATACTAGCCCAGTCTTTCTTGATAGGTCAGTCCCGCCATCCCAGGAATCAGTCTGGTGAACCTTTGCTGCACTCCCTCAATAGCAAGAATGTCCTTCCTCAGGTTAGGAGACCAAAACTGTACACAATACTCCAGGTGTGGCCTCACCAAGGCCCTGTACAACTGTAACAACACCTCCCTGCCCCTGTACTCAAATCCCCTTGCTATGAAGGCCAACATGCCATTTGCTTTCTTAACCGCCTGCTGTACCTGCATGCCAACCTTCAATGACTGATGTACCATGACACCCAGGTCTCTTTGCACCTCCCCTTTTCCTAATCTGTCACCATTCAGATGATAGTCTGTCTCTCTGTTTTTACCACCAAAGTGGATAACCTCACATTTATCCACATTGTACTTCATCTGCCATGCATTTGCCCACTCACCTAACCTATCCAAGTCGCTCTGCAGCCTCATAGCATCCTCCTCGCAGCTCACACTGCCACCCAACTTAGTGTCATCCGCAAATTTGGAGATACTACATTTAATCCCCTCGTCTAAATCATTAATGTACAGTGTAAACAGCTGGGGCCCCAGCACAGAACCTTGCGGTACCCCACTCGTCACTGCCTGCCATGCTGAAAAGTCCCCATTTACTCCTACTCTTTGCTTCCTGTCTGACAACCAGTTCTCAATCCACGTCAGCACACTACCCCCAATCCCATGTGCTTTAACTTTGCACATTAATCTCTTGTGTGGGACCTTGTCGAAAGCCTTCTGAAAGTCCAAATATACCACATCAACTGGTTCTCCCTTGTCCACTCTACTGGAAACATCCTCAAAAAATTCCAGAAGATTTGTCAAGCATGATTTCCCTTTCACAAATCCATGCTGACTTGGACCTATCATGTCACCTCTTTCCAAATGCACTGCTATGACCGGTCTATAATTCCCTGTTATCTCTCCCTCCTTTTTTTAAAAGTGGGGTTCCATTGGCTACCCTTAACTCCATAGGAACTGATCCAGAGTCAATGGAATGTTGGAAAATGACTGTCAATGCATCCACTATTTCCAAGGCTACCTCCTTAAGTACTCTGGGATGCAGTCCATCAGGCCCTGGGGATTTATCGGCCTTCAATCCCATCAATTTCCCCAACACAATTTCCCGACTAATAAGGATTTCCCTCAGTTCCTCCTCCATACTAGACCCTCCGACCCCTTTTATATCCGGAAGGTTGTTTGTGTCCTCCTTAGTGAATACTGAACCAAAGTACTTGTTCAATTGGTCCGCCATTTCTTTGTTCCCCGTTATGACTTCCCCTGATTCTGACTGCAGGGGACCTACGTTTGTCTTTACGAACCTTTTTCTCTTTACATATCGATAGAAACTTTTGCAATCCGTCTTAATGTTCCCTGCAAGCTTCTTCTCGTACTCCAATTTAAGTTGGAGACAGATCACAAAGCCCTAACGTCCCTTTTGGCCGACAACAAGGCCATAAATGCGAATGCATCGGCCCGCATACAAAGGTGGGCACTTACGTTAGCCGCCTATGACTACACAAGTCGGCACAGAGCGGGCACTGAAAACTGCACCGATGCACTCAGCAGGCTCCCACTAGCCACCACTGAGGGACAACTGAGCATGATGCTAAGATGGTCATGGCTGTTGAAGATTTCAAAAGCGAAGGCTCACCTGTGACAGCTCGTTTGATTAAAGTCTGGACAAATAAAGACCCGCTACTGTCATTAGTTAAGAAATGTGTCCTGAATGGGGACTGGGCAGCCATGTACGGGGCATGCCCTGAGGAATTTAAACCATTTCATGGGCTCAAGGATGAAGTCTCAATTCAGGCCGATTGCTTACTGTGGGGAAACTGAGTAGTCATGCCCCAGAGGGGCAGAGAGGTGTTTATCAGAGAACTTCACAATGAGCACCCGGGCATTGTCATGATGAAGGCAATTGCCAGGTCACACGTTTGGTGGCCAGGGATAGATGCAAACCTGGAACCTTGTGTTCGCAGGTGCAACACGTGTGCTCAGCTGGGCAACGCACCCAGGGAAGCCCCCCTTAGTCCCTGGTGCCAGCCCGTCAAGCCATGGTCACTCATCCATGTGGACTACACAGGTCCTTTCATGGGAAAAATGTTTTTGGTTGTAGTAGACGCCTACTCGAAATTGATTGAGTGTGCCAGTTTAAATTCAAGCACATCCACAAATTGGCTAATTTTCTAATTACGTATCGTAATATGCCTCATACAACTACTGGTAAACATAGAAACATAGAAAATAGGTGCAGGAGTAGATCATTCTCCATATCCCCTGCCTTCTCTCCATATCCCCTGATCCCTTTAGCCGTAAGGGCCACATCTAACTCCCCTTTGAATATATCCACCGAACTGGACTCAACAACTTTCTGTGGTGGAGAATTTCATAGGTTCACAATTCTCTGAGTGAAAAGTTTTTTCTCATCTCGGTCCTAGATGGCTTACCCCTTATCCATAGACTATGACCCCTGGTTATGGACTTCCCCAACATCGGGAACATTCTTCCTGCATCTAACCCCGTCAGAATTTTCTAACCCAATCCCGTCAGAATTTTATATGCTTCTATGAGATCCTCTCTCATTCTTCTAAATTCCAGTGAATATAAGATGAAGAAAGATCTAGTCTTTCTTCATATGTCAGTCCTGCCATCCCAGAAATCTGTCTGGTGAACCTTCGCTGCACTCCCTCAATAGCAAGAATGTCGTTCCTCAGATTAGGAGACCAAAACTGCACACAATGCCCAAGGTGTGGTCTCACCAAGGCCCTGTACAACTGCTCCTATACTCAACTCTTCTCGCTATGAAGGCCAACATGCCATTTTCTTTCTTTACTGCCTGATGTACCTGCATGCCCACTTTCAATGACTGATGTACCATGACACCTAGATCTCGTTGCAGCTCCCCTTTTCCGAATCTGTCACCATTCAGGTAATAATCTGCCTTCCTGTTTTTGCCACCAAAGTGGATAACCTCACATTTATCCACATTATACTGCATCTGCCATGCATTTGCCCACACACCTAACCTGTCCAAGTCACCCTGCAGCCTCTTAGCATCCTCCTCACAGCCCACACTGCCACCCAGCTTAGTGTCATCTGCAAACTTGAAATATTACATTCAATTCCTTCGTTGAAATCATTAATATATATTGTAAATAGCTGGGGTCAGTACTGAACCTTGCGGTACCCCACTAGTCACTGCCTGCCATTCTGAAAAGGATCCATTTATTCCCACTCTTTGCTTCCTGTCTGCCAACCAGTTCTCTATCCACGTCAATACATTACCCCCAATCCCATGTGCCTTAATTTTGCACACCAATCTCTTGTGTGTGACCTTGTCAAAAGCCTGTTGAAAGTCCAAGTACACCACATCCACTGATTCTCCCTTATCCACTCTACTAGTTACATCCTCAAAAAATTATAGAAGATTTGTCAAGCATGATTTTCCTTTCAAAATTCCATGCTGACTTGGACCGATCCTGTCACTGCTTTCCAAATGTGCTACTATTACATCTTTAATAATTGATTCCAACATTTTCCCCACTATCGATGTCAGGCTAACTGGTCTATAATTCCTCGTTTTCTCTCGCCCTCCTTCTTTAAAAAGTGGTGTTATATTAGCTACCCTCCAATCCATAGGAACTGATCCAGAGTCCATAGAATATTGGAAAATGACCACCAATGCATCTACTATTTCTAGGGCCACTTCCTTAAGTACTCTGGAATGTTGACTATCAGGCCCTTGGGATTTATCGGCCTTCAATCCCATCAATTTCCCCAATACCATTTCCTGACTAAGAATTATGTCCCTCAGTTCCCTCAGTTCCTCCTTCTCACTAGACCCTCGGTCCCCTAATATTTTCGGGAGGTTATTCGTGTCTTCCTTTGTGAAGACAGAACCAAAGTATTTGTTCAATTGGTCTGCCACTTCTTTGTTCCCCATTATGAATTCATCTGATTCTGACTGCAAAAGACCTACATTAGTCTTCACTAATCTTTTTCTCTTCACATATCTCGAACACCAGCAGAGTTGTTTCTCAAATGACAGCCATGACCCAGATTCTCATTGCTAAAACCAAACTTGGCACAGTCCGTAGAAGAGAAACAATTAAGACAGAAAGAGAATCATGATAGAGGTAGAGTAAAAGAGAGAAGTGTGAAATTAAATCAGAAGGTGAGAGTGAAGAACTATCACCATAAATGGTTATAGTGGTTACCAGGAAGAGTGGTGAAAGTATGTGGTCCTCACACATATTTGGCCAAGATGTTTGATCATGGACAGGTTAGGTTTGTTCACATTGATCATATTTTACCTACAGTCGTGAAAGTTGAAGGTGGGAATGATTCAATTATTTCTGACTCATCAGATAATTTTGATACACGTGAAATACCAGTAGCATATCCTACATCAAATGTACTGGAAACAAATCCAAGAGGAAGTCAGAATTTAAGTTGGAGTCTGAGTCAGGCAGACTAACAGTCTGAAGTTAGAGAGAGTTCAAATGGAAAGCAAGGGCATCCATTGGAGAAAACTTTCCTCAGGATCAGCCTCGAATGAGTCTAAGTTCGACACCAGATTTGGAAGGTTCTGTTCAAGAGTGAAGGTATCCTCTTCGAAACATAAATTTTGTAAATATGGCAAAATAAGTCCCTATCTTATTATATATAATAAGTTATGCATGATGATTATTTTGTTATGATTACTTCTTCATTAAGAAGGGAGAAGTGTAATATATATAACTCCATCTGGTAGACTACTGTGAACTGCAGCCAGTGCTGTTTACAACAATAAAGAGGGAATCACCTGACTTGGGGTTCCTGATGTTAGCAGACATCTTACAGGTTCTGTGTGTTTCTGAGTTGTACTGAAGATATAACAGTCCAGTTAAGTTTCTGGTTAAAGGTGACCCCCAGGATGTTGATGGTGGGGGATTCGGCGATAGTAATGCCATTGAATGTCAAGAGGCTGTGGTTAGACTCTCGCTTGTTGGAGATAGTTATTGCATGGCACTTATGTGGCATGAATGTTAGTTGCCACTTATCAGCCCATGCCTGATATGACCTCTCATTCTTCTGAACTCCAGTGAGTATAAAAAGAAAGAGTTGGATTTGTGTAGCACCTTTCATGACCACCGGATGTCTCAAAGCGCATTACAGCCAAGTAAGTACTTTTAGAGAGTGCAGTCACTGTTGTAATGGAGGAAACTCAGCCAAGTTCTACAAAAGCAAGTTCCCACAAATAGCAATGTGATAATGACCAGATAATCTGTTTTAAAAAAAATGTTGATTGAGGGATAAATATTGGCCGGG
Source organism: Pristiophorus japonicus (assembly GCF_044704955.1). NCBI lineage: Eukaryota > Metazoa > Chordata > Chondrichthyes > Pristiophoridae > Pristiophorus > Pristiophorus japonicus. The sequence goes on from NC_091978.1 coordinate 199,073,716, forward strand.
ACATCAGGATAACTCCCCTGCCCGTCTTCGAAATAGTGCCATGGAATTTTTTACATCCACTTGAGAGAACAGACGGGGCCTCTGATTTTTGTTATACATCATTCTGGTCTCTTCCTCCCCTGAGATAAATGTCTGGGCTATCAGAGCCGCCGCTTCCAAGGTCAAGTCTTTGGTCTCAATCAGTTTCCTGAAAATCCCATCGTGCCCGATGCCCTCAATAAAAAAGTCTCACAGCATCTCCGCTCTGCATGCAGCTCGGATGCATGCATAGGCTCGCCAGTCGCCGGAGATTTGCCACAAAGTCATGAATGCTTTGCCCTTCTCGCCGCCGGTGCGTGTAAAACCGGTGTCTCGCCATGTGCATGCTGCTTGCCGGTTTCAGGTGATCCCCGATCAACTTACTGAGCTCTTCGAACGTCTTGTCCGTCGGCTTCTCTGGCTCTAGAAGGTCCTTCATCAGGGAGTACGTTCTGGATCCACAAACCGTCAGGAGATGAGCCCTGTGTTTGTCAGCCGAATCCTGTCCCAATCATTACTTAGTGACAAAACTTTGCTGTAGTCTCTCAATAAAGTCGTCCCAATCATCACCAACACAGTCCCTCTCGTCTGTGCTGCTAGTGGCCATGCTCGCGTGGTTTATATCCCAGTTTCTCATCGCCAATCTGACGAGCTGTCACAGGTGAGCCTTCGCTTTCGAAAGCTTCAACAGCCATGACCATCTTAGCATCATGCTCAGTTGCCCCCTCGGTGGTGGCTAGTGGGAGGCTGCTGAGTGCATCGGTGCAGTTTTCAGTGCCCACTCTGTGCCGAATTGTGTAGTCATAGGCGGCTAACGTAAGTGCCCACCTCTGTATGCGGGCTGATGCATTTGCATTTATGGCCTTGTTGTCGGCTAAAAGGGACGTTAGGGGTTTCTGATCTGTCTCCAGCTCAAATTTCCTGCCAAACAGATACTGGTGCATTTTTTTTTACTGCATATACACATGTTAGCGCTTCCTTTTCTACCATCCCTTGGACCCTTTCTGCCTGGGACAGACTTCTGGAGGCATAAGCTACCAGCTGTAACTGACCATTGGCATTCACATGCTGCAACACACACCCGACCCCATAGGACGACGCATCGCACGTTAGAACAAGTTTCTTACACGGGTCATCTAACATTAACAGTTTGTTAGAGCATAACAAGTTGCGTGCTCTATCAAAAGTCCTTTCCTTGCTGTCCCCCAGACCTAATCGCGACCTTTGCGTAGGAGCATGTGTAGCGGCTCCAACAGCGTGCTCAATTTGGGAAGAAGGTTAGCAAAATAGTTCAGGAGCCCCAGGAACGAACGCAGCTCCGTCGTGTTACGAGGTCTGGGAGCTCTCTGGATCGCTTCTGTTTTGGATGCAATGGGTCTGATCCCGTCTGCTGCTACCCTCCTACCCAGGAATTCTACTTCTGGAGCTAAGAAGACGCACTTCGCCTTTTTCAGTCGCAGCCCTACCCGGTCCAGTCTGCGTAGCACCTCCTCCAGGTTGTGGAGGTGTTCTTCAGTATCATGACCCATGATGAGGATGTCGTCCTGAAAAACCACCGTCCTTGGAATTCACTTGAGGAGGCTTTCCATATTTCGCTGAAAGACTGCGGCGGCCGAACGAATCCTGAACGGACATCTGTTATACTCAAACAACCCCTTGTGTGTCGTGATGGTGGTCAGCTTCTTCGACTCACTCACCAGCTCCTGGGTCATGTAAGCTGAGATCAGGTCCAATTTTGAAAAAAGTTTGCCACCGGATAGCGTCGCAAAGAGGTCCTCCGCTCTCAGTAGCGGTTACTGGTCTTAGAGTGACACCCGATTGATGGTGGCCTTGTAATCGCCACATATTCTGACCGATCCATCCGCCTTGAGCATCGGCAGGATCGGGCTTGCCCAGTCACTGAATTCAACTGACGAGATGATACCTTCTCTCAGCAGGCAGTCCAATTCGCATTCTATCTTTTCCCGCATCACGTACGGCACCGCTCTGGCCTTGTGGTGTACTGGCCTGGCATCCGGGTTTATGTGAATCACTACTTTGGCCCCCATGAAAGTGCCGATGCCGGGTTGAAATAATGAGTCAAATTTGTCCAGGACCTGCGAGCATGATACTTGCTCAACAGAAGAAATTGCATTGACATCGCCCCATTTCCAGTTCATGACAGCAAGCCAACTCCTCCCCATTAGTGCGGGTCCGTCCCCCGGGACAATCCAGAGTGGCAGTCTGTTCTCCGAATCTTTGTGGGTCACGACTACCGTGGTGCTGCCTAGAACTGGAATGATCTCCTTTGTATGTGTCCATAGCTGTGTGTCAATCGGCAATAGTTTTGGCCTCCTGGCCTTGAACACGCACAACCTTTCGAACTGTTTGATGCTCATCAGGGACTGGCTGGCCCCCATGTCTAGCTCCATTAATACTGGAATGCCATTGAGGAGCACGTTCACCATTATCGGTGGCGTCCTGGTATGTGAACTGTATATGTGCTCCACAGGAACTCGCTGAACTTCAGCTTCCAGCGATTTCCCTCATTATTCATTTGGCCTCGTAGGGCTTACATCAGACCCGTCCTCCTCGTACATCAACCTGGCTGCAGGCTTCCTGCACATAGGTGCCAAGTGACCGCTGATGTTGCAGTTTCTGCAGGTATATTGCTGATACCTGCAGGTTCTGGCTGGGTGTTTGCCTTCACACCTCCAGCATGAGCTGGAGGCCCCGTTGTTGGAAACAAAAGGTCCATTACCAGTTGATCGTCTCTGACTGTCTCTGTAACTGTCCTTAAGCGTACCATTAACAGGTGTTGATGGCCCCATTACTGGCCGCATTATCCATTACGATGGCATGAATCGGCATTCAGCTAGCCATTGTCTCTGTTGAATTCCCCCTTTGGGTTCGACTACATGCAGGGGCATGTCCGATTGCCCTTATCTGCCTAGAGAACTGTGTGCCGCGTTAACAATGTTGACTCCCTGGTCGTTTGCCGCATTTGAGCCAAGATTTTTGTCATACATCATTCTTGTCTCTTCCTCCCGAGATAAATGTCTGGGCTATCAGAGCCGCCGCTTCCAAGGTCAAGTCTTTGGTCTCAATCAGTTTCCTGAAAACCCCATCATGCCCAATGCCCTCAATAAAAAAGTCTTGCAGCATCTCTGCTCTGAATGCATCTGGGATGCATGCATAGGCTTGCCAGTCGCCGGAGATCTGCGACGAAGTCATGAACGCTTTGTCCTTCTCGCCGCCGGTGCGTGTAAAACCGGTGTCTCGCCATGTGCATGCTGCATGCCGGTTTCAGGTGTTCCCCGATCAACTTACTGAGCTCTTCGAACGTCTTGTCCGCCGGCTTCTCTGGTGCTAGAAGGTCCTTCATCAGGGAGTACGTTCTGGGTCCACAAACCGTCAGGAGATGAGCCCTGCATTTGTCGGCAGAATCCTGTCTAACCATTCCTTCGTGAGAAAACTTTGCTGCAGTCTCTCAATAAAGTCGTCCCAATTATCACCAGCACAGTATCTCTCTTCTGTGCTGCTAGTGGCCATGCTCGCATGGTTTAAATCCCAGTTTCTCGTCGCCAATGATATGTCTTTACTATACAGTATAAATTCACACGAGGTCTATACTTGAGACAAGGTCACTCTGTGACCAGTTACCTTTATTACCAAGACCTCAAGTGATGAAGGTGGGTGGAGCTTCCCCTTTTAATACCTGAAAGTCCAGGTTAGGAATGTCTATCAAAAGTTCATCCCCTTGTGGTCAATGTTCTCAAGGTGTACAACTTAGGTCAGCTTATACATGGGTTACAATGATAGTTGAATACAGGACATCACCTCCCCCCCACAAAGTCTTATTGGGATCACAGGTTGAGTCTCTCTGGTGGTTTACGCTCCCTTGTAGAGCGCCTGAGTTGGGGCTCCGGTTGTTGGCCGCTGGCCTGAGTGTCTGCTGTTTGCGGTGCCTCAGGCCTGTCCGGACTGCCCACAGTAACTGGGCTCTCCTCCACTTGGTTCCGGTGTTCAGTCACCTGTGGTGGAGTAAACTCTACGTCGTGTTCTTCCTCTGCTTCTTCTATGGGGTTGCTGAACCTCCTTTTAGTTTGATCCACGTGTTTGCGGCAGATTTGTCCATTGGTAAGTTTAACTACCAGATTCCTATTTCCCTCTTTGGCAACCACAGTGCCTGCGAGCCATTTGGGCCCTGCAGCGTAGTTGAGGACAAAAACAGGATCATTTACATCAATACATCGCGCCCTCGCATTCCTGTCATGGTAGTCACATTGTGACTGACGCCTGCTCTCAACAATTTCTTTCATAGTAGGTTGTATAAGGGATAACCTGGTTTTGAGCATCCTTTTCATTAGCAGCTCTGCGGGTGGAACCCCTGTGAGCGAGTGTGGTCGGGATCTATTGGCCAACAGGAGGTGTGATAAGCGGCTTTGTAGGGAACCCCCTTGGATTCTGAGCATCCCCTGTTTGATTATCTGCACTGCTCGTTCCGCCTGGCCGTTTGAGGCCGGCCTGAACTGTGCCGTCCTGACATGGTTGATTCCATTGCCTGCCATGAAATCCTGGAATTCAGTGCTTGTGAAGCACGGGCCATTGTCGCTGATCAAGACATCCGGTAGACCATGGGTGGCGAACATTGCCCTTAGACTTTCTACCGTGGCAGAGGATGTGCTTGAATTTAAACTGGCACACTCAATCCATTTCGCGTAGGCGTCTACTACAACCAAAAACATTTTTCCCATGAAAGGACCTGCGTAGTCCACATGGATGCCTGACCATGGCTTGGCGGGCCAGCACCAGGGGCTAAGGGGGGCTTCCCTTGGTGCGTTGCCCAGCTGAGCACACGTGTTGCACCTGCGAACACAAAGTTCCAGGTCTGCATCTATCCCTGGCCACCAAACGTTTGACCTGGCAATTGCCTTCATATGACAATGCCCGGGTGCTCATTGTGAAGTTCTCTGATAAACACCTCTCTGCCCCTCTGAGGCATGACTACTCAGTTTCCCCACAGTAGGCAATCGGCCTGAATCGAGAGTACATCCTTGCGCCTATGAAATGGTTTAAATTCCTCAGGGCATGGCCCATACGTGGCTGCCCAGTCCCCATTCAGGACACATTTCTTAACTAAAGACAGTAGTGGGTCTTTATTTGTCTAGACTTTAATCTGACGAGCTGTCACAGGTGAGCCTTCGCCTTCGAAAGCTTCAACAGCCATGACCATCTCAGCATCATGCTCAGTTGCCCCCTCAGTGGTGACTAGTGGGAGCCTGCTGAGTGCATCGGTGCAGTTTTCAGTGCCCGGTCTGTGCCGAATTGTGTAGTCATAGGCGGCTAACGTAAGTGCCCACCTCTGTATGCGGGCTGATGCATTTGCATTTATGGCCTTGTTGTCGGCTAAAAGGGACGTTAGGGGTTTCTGATCTGTCTCCAGCTCAAATTTCCTGCCAAACAGATACTGGTGCATTTTTTTTTACTGCATATACACATGTTAGCGCTTCCTTTTCTACCATCCCTTGGACCCTTTCTGCCTGGGACAGACTTCTGGAGGCATAAGCTACCGGCTGTAACTGACCATTGGCATTCACATGCTGCAACACACATCCGACCCCATAGGACGACGCATCGCACATTAGAACAAGTTTCTTACACGGATCCTCTAACGTTAACAGTTTGGAGCATAACAAGTTGCGTGCTCTATCAAAAGTCCTTTCCTTGCTGTCCCCCAGACCCAATCGCGACCTTTGCGTAGGAGCATGTGTAGCAGCTCTAACAGCGTGCTCAATTTGGGAAGAAGGTTAGCAAAATAGTTCAGGAGCCCCAAGAACGAATGCAGCTCTGTCGTGTTATGAGGTCTGGGAGCTCTCTGGATCGCTTCCGTTTTGGACGTAGTGGGTCTGATCCCATCTGCTGCTACCCTCCTACCCAGGAATTCTACCTCTGGAGATAAGAAGATGCACTTCGCCTTTTTCAGTCGCAGCCCTACCCGGTTCAGTCTGCGTAGCACCTCCTCCAGGTTGTGGAGGTGTTCTTCAGTATCACGACCCATGATGAGGATGTCGTCTTGAAAAACCACCGTCCTTGGAATTGACTTGAGGAGGCTTTCCATATTTCGCTGAAAGATCGCGGCGGCCGAACGAATCCCGAACGGACATCTGTTATACTCAAACAACCCCTTGTGTGTCATGATGGTGGTCAGCTTCTTCGACTCACTCACCAGCTCCTGGGTCATGTAAGCTGAGGTCAGGTCCAATTTTGAAAAAAGTTTGCCACCGGATAGCGTCGCAAAGAGGTCCTCCGCTCTCGGTAGCGGGTCCTGGTCTTCGAGTGACACCCAATTTATGGTAGCCTTGTAATCACCACAAATCCTGACCGACCCATCCGCCTTGAGCACCGGCACGATCGGGCTCCCCCAGTCACTGAATTCGCTGGCGAGATGATGCCTTCCCTCAGCAGGCGGTCCAATTCGCATTCTATCTTTTCCCGCATCGCATACGGCACCGTTCTGGCCTTGTGGTGTACTGGCCTGGCGTCCGGGTTTATCACTACCTTGGCCCCCATGAAAGTGCTGATGCCGGGTTGAAATAATGAGTCAAATTTGTCCAGGACTTGTGAGCATGATACTCGCTCAACAGAAGAAATTGCATTGACACCGCCCCATTTCAAGTTCATGACAGCAAGCCAACTCCTCCCCAGTAGTGTGGGACCTTCCCCCAGGACAATCCAGAGTGGCAGTCTGTTCTCCGAATCTTTGTGGGTCACGACTACCATGGCGCTGCTTAGCACCGGAATGATCTCCTTTGTTTATGTCCGTAGCTGTCAATCGGCAATAATTTTGGCCTCCTGGCCTTGAACACCCACAACCTTTCGAACTGTTTTATACTCATCAGGGATTAGCTGGCCCCTGTGTCTGGCTCCATTAATACTGGGATGCCATTGAGGAGCACTTTCATCATTATCGGTGGCGTCCTGGTATATGAACTGTATATGTGCTCCACATGAACTCACTGAACTTCAGCTTCCAGTGATTTCCCCCAGTATTCATTTGGCCTGGTAGGGCTTACATTGGGCCCGTCCTCCTCGTACATCAACCTGGCTGAAGGCTTCCTGCACATACGTACCAAGTGACCGCTGACGTTGCAGTTTCTGCAGGTATATTGCTGATACCTGGAAGCTCTGGCTGGACATTTGCCTCCCCACCTCCAGCATGAGCTGGAGGTCCGGTTGTTGGAAACAAAAGATCCATTACCAGTCGATCGTCTCTGTAACTGTCCTTAAGCACAGCATTAACAGGTGTTGATGGCCCTATAACTGGCAGCATTGTCCGTTGCGATGGCATGAATCGCCGTTCAGCTAGCCATTGTCTCTGTTGAATTCCCCCTTTGGTTTCGACTACATGTTGGGGTATGTCCAATTGCCCTTGTCTGCCGAGAGAACTGTGTGCCGCGTTAACAATGTTGACTCCCTGGTCGTTTGCCGCATTTGAGCCAAGATTTTTGTCATACATCATTCTTGTCTCTTCCTCCCCTGAGATAAATGTCTGGGCTATCAGAGCCGCCACTTCCAAGGTCAAGTCTTTGGTCTCAATCAGTTTTCTGAAAACCACAGCGTGCCCGATGTCCTCAATAAAAAAGTTTCGCAGCATCTCCGCTCTGCATGCATCTGGGAACTTACATAGGCTCGCCAGTCGCCGGAGATCTGCCATGAAGCCATGAACGCTTTGCCCTTCTCGTCGCTGGTGCGTGTAAAATCGGTGTCTTGCCATGTGCATGTTGCTCACCGGTTTAAGGTGTTCCCCGATCAACTTACTGAGCTCTTCGACCGTCTTGTCCGCCAGCTTCTCTGGCGCTGGAAGGTCCTTCATCAGAGAGTACGTTCTGGATCCACAAACCGTCAGGAGATGAGCCCTGCGTTTGTTGGTCGAATCCTGTCCCAACCATTCCTTAGTGACAAAACATTGCTGTAGTCTCTCAATAAAGTCGTCCCAATCATCACCAATACAGTACCTCTCTTCTGTGCTGCTAGTGGCCATGCTCGCGTGGTTTAAATCCCAGTTTCTCGTCGCCAATGATATGTCCTTACTATACAGTATAAATGCACACGAGGCCCATACTTGAGACAAGGTCACTCTGTGACCAGTTACCTTTATTACCAAGACCTCAAGTGATGAAGGTGGGTGGAGCTTCCCCTTTTATACCTGAAAGTCCAGGTTAGGAGTGTCTCCCACAAGTTCACCCCCTTGTGGTCAATGTTCTCAAGGTGTACAACTTAGGTTAGCTTATACATGGGTTACAATGATAGTTGAATACATGACAAAAACTGAATGTAGTACTCTAAGTGTGGCCTCACCAATACCCTGTAGAATTATAGCAGGACTTCTCTGCTTTTATACTCCATCCCCCTTGCACTAAAGGCCAATATTCCATTTGCCTTCCTGATTACTTGCTGTATCTGCATACTAACTTTTTGTGCTTCATGCACAAGGACAGATAGGTACCTCTGTACTGCAGCATTTTGCAATTTTTCTCCATTTAAATAAGCATTTGCTTTTTTATTTTTTCTCACAAGATGGATAACCTCACACTTTCCCACATTATACTCAATCTGTCAAATTTTTGCCCACTCACTTAGCCTGTCTATATCCCTTTGCAGATTTTTTGTGTCCTCCTGACAACTTGCTTTCCCTCCGATTTTTGCATCATCAGCAAATTTGGCTACATTACACTCAGTCCTTTCATCCAAATCATGAATATAGATTGTAAATAGTTAAGGCCCCAGCACCGATCCCTGTGGCACCCCACTTGTTACTGCTTACCAACCGGAAAATTACCCATTTATCCCGACTCTGATTTCTGTTAGTTAACCAATCCTCTATCCATGCTAATATATTATCCCCAACCCCATGACCTTTTATCTTGTGCAGCAACTTTTACATTGCACCTTATCGAATGCCTTCTGGAAATCCAAATACACCACATCCACTGGTTTCCCCCTTATCCACCCTGTTTGTTACATCCTCAAAGAGCTCCAGCAAATTTGTCAAACATGATATCCCTTTCATAAAACCATGCTGACTCTGCTTGACTGAATTATGCTTTTCCAAATGTCCTGCTACTACTTCCTTAATAATAGACTCCAGCATTTTCCCAACGACAGAGCGACTTGCTGGTACCCCTCAAGTTACAACCTGCCAACTGGAAAATTATCGGTTTATTCATACTCTCTGTTTTCTGTCCATTAACCAATTCTCTATCCATGCTAATATATTACTCCCAACCCCATGAACCCTTATCTTGCATAGCAACCTTTTCTGCGATCTCTTATCGAATGTCTTTTGGAAATCCAAATGTACTACATCCATTGGTTCCCCTTTATCCATCCTGCTAGTTACATCCTCAAAAAACTCTAATAAATTTGTTAAATATGATTTCCCTTTCATAAAACTATGTTGACTTTGCCTAATCATATTATAATTTTCTAAGTGCCCTGTTACCACTTCCTTAATAATAGATCCCCACATTTTCCCAACAACTGATGCCAAGCTAACTGGTTTGTAATTCCCTGTTTTCTCTCTCTCTCTCTCTCTCTCTTTTCTTGAATAATGGGTTACAATTGCTACCTTCCAATTTGCTGGGACCATTCCAGAATCTAGGTAGATCGCAACCCATGCATCCACTATCTCTGCAGCCACCTCTTTTAGAACCCGAGGATGTAGGATATCTGGTCCAGGAGATTAGTCAACTTTTAGTCCCATTAATTTCTCACATGCTTTTTCTGTACTGATATCAATTACTTGAAGTTCCTCACTCTTATTAGTCCCTTGGTTCCTGATTGTTTTTGATATGCTTTTTGAGTCTTCTACTGTGAAGACAGATACAAAATATTTGTTTAAAATCCCTGCCATTTCCTTATTCCTCATTATAATTTCTCCTGTCTCAGCCTCCAAGGGACCAATGCTTACTTTTGCTATTGTCTTCCTTTTTACATACTTATAGATGCTCTTACAATCTGTTTTTATATTTCTTGATAGTTGACTCTCATTCTAACTTCTTTTTTTAATCAATTTTTTGGTCATCCTTTGCTGGTCTCTTTTTCTTTGCTAAATACTGCTTTCTTCAAGGATCTGTATTTCATTCAGTTGATTTGTTGATTCATTACATTTATATCTATATATGTGTCAGTTCTTTTTCTATATAAAGTCTCTTTTCAGTATCATTGCAATGTACGTCAATAGTGACACTCTCTGTGATTAGGCTTTCTTCCAGAATTCTGTAATTGCTTCTTATGCCTAAGGCACAGAGGATTGCTATTTACCACTTCATTGTTTCTTCAGAGCCTTGATGCAAATTATTGAAATTATAGCATACTTAAGTTTTATTGTTTTTTCCGACACAACACCACCTTGGTAAGAACAGCAATAGTGTTAGTTTTGTCTCCCCGTCGCAAAAAAGATACCATTAAGAATTTTCAGGGCTTCTGCCAATATTAGTATCCAATATAACAGTTCTGACATCACTTTGCTGCTTAATGAAATGTGATGCAATCTCATAGTGGCCCTATAATTTTGTACAATGCTTCCAATTGCTTTTGCAATTAACTGCCATTTTTGGATTTTCTCGGAAGCAGCACAATTTGAAGGGTAGATTCAGGGGCCTGTGAAATTGCTGCCCTCCCTATCCAACTTTTATTTTTTTTAAAGTGACTTTACAGCTCACGCATAACTGTATTTTATGACACTTTTTCACATTAAAGGTACAGAGAAAGAAAACATATAACTGTATGATCTTTCCTCGGGTAGAGAACTCGTTGCTCCTTCCAATGCAGATTTTCTCTACAAATTGTACAGAAAGGATTGGAATCTTTATAGTGTGATTCTCACGAAAAAATGTCAGTAACCATCAATTATCAATGACAGGCATTGAACGAGACTCCTAGAAAAGATATATTTTCTTGAAAACAACACATCACTTGTTTGTATCCTGTTAACTATTGTTCCATACCATAGCTATCTTTTACGTGGCCATGAAATCAAGTCATGAATCTTACATCCTGTATTTCAGTAAATAATTGAACCACAGTGACAGCTAAAACAGTTCCTTAACACATCAAACGCTAAAGCATCTTGAGAATGAACTTTAACCATTTCATTCAGTAAAAAGAAACCAAAAACTTTAATCATATGAGATTAAACCAAATCCTAATTCTACATATATAGGTATATACGACAAGGGTATCTTACAATCCCCACCTTGAAGATGAAGAAATCCGTTTTCTGACTCCTCACTTATGATTCAACAATCCCATTATTTTTAATTGTTCATACTGAAGTTTTACATTTCTCACTAACTTTAGAACTTCTCTGATGAGAGTGTGCTGAAACATTATTCTCTCTCTCTGCCTCCAAAACTCTTCCAGTAGTACATTTATGGAACCAATCCCATCCCTACCTGAGATCAATCTCAATAATGATTATCACACCATCGCTGAGGTAATGTCATACTTGTTACATCAATTACAAATGGTACAATTTCATATCACACATTTGAGTATACCACTTGATATGTGACCCGAGCCAAAGTCCATTATTGGGTCCCTCTGCAAATTAGGCTCCATCACACACTCTTTCCTGGGCTTGAGTGTCTTGCATTTGAGACTCTTGTCGAACCTGAACAGTTATTGATTCACATGCCCAACCTGGGTGACAAACATCATGAGTATACGTAACATGATTCCAGCACTTGGTTGCTACAACACACTCATACTTGCCCTCATGTCTTTTGTGAACATAAATAAAATGTAATTGCTACAGTGGTTCAACAGCATCTGATGTGACAATAACATAAGGTTTCCCTGGGGAAGATGACCTGTACGTGATTGGTCCATCCTTCTTAACTCCTAAAGAATTTATTGAAGCTTGACTTCGACATTCCACCTCAACACCCATCAAGCAAACCAATTTTGAAATGCCCCTTTTGTGGCACAGAGGTAAACCATGTCCAAAAAACCCATCTATTTAGGAGTCATGTTTGATAGCACACTGCCTTATAGAACACATTTCCAGAACCTTGGGATGAAACTAAAGAATAGTATCAACTTGATCCAAAAACTCGCCAGATCCACGTAAGAACATAAGAAATAGGAGCAGGAGTAGGCCATTTGCCCGTTGAGCCTGCTTCTGCTCCTATTTCTTATGTTCTTCCAATAAGATCATGGCTGATCTGATCATGGACTCAGTTCCACTTCCCTGCCCACTCCCCATAACCCTTTACTCCCTTATTGCTCAAAAATCTGTCTATCTCCACCTTAAATATATTCAATGACCCAGCATCCACAGCTCCCTGGGGCAGAGAATTCCATAGATTTACAACTCTGAGAGAAGAAATTTCTCCTCATCTCAGTTTTTGTGAGCGCCCCTTATTCTGAGACTATGTCCCCTAGTTTTAGTTTCCCCTATGAGTGGAAATATCCTTTCTGCATCCACCTTGTCGAGCCCCCTCATTATCTTATAAGTTTCAATTCTTCTGACCTCCAATGTGTATAGGCCCAACCTGCTCAACCTATCCTCATAAGTCAACCCCCTCGTCTCCGGAATCAACCTTGTGAACCTTCTCTGAACAGCCTCCAATGCAAGTACATCCTTCCTTAAATACGGAGACCAAAACTGTACGCAGTACTCCAGGTGTGGCCCTATGAATATGCTGCACAGTTGTAGCAGAACTTCTATGCTTTTATACTCTATCCCCCTTGCAATAAAGGCCAACATTCCATTTGCCTTCCTGATTACGTGCTGTACCTGCATACTAACTTTTTGTGTTTCATGCACAAGGATCCCCAGGTTTCTTTGTACTGCAGTACTTTGCAATTTTTCTCCATTTAAATTATAATTTGATTTTCTATTATTTCTGCCAAAGTGGATAACCTCACATTTTCCCACATTAACTCCATTTGCCAAATTTTTGCCCACTCACTTAGCCTGTCTATATCCCTTTGCAGATTTTTGTGTCCTCCTCACAATTTGCTTTCCCACCCATCTTTGCATCATCAGCAAACTTGGCTATATTACACTTGGTTCCTTCATCCAAATCATTAATATAGATTGTAAATAGTTGAGGACCCAGCACCGATCCCCGTGGCACCACAGTAGTCACTGTTTGCCAACCAGAAAATTACCCATTTATTCCAACTCTCTTTTCTGTTAGTTAGCCAATCCTCTATCCATGCTAATATATTACCCCCAACCCCGTGAACTGTTATCCTGTGCAGTAACCTCCTATGTGGCACCTTATCAAATGCCTTCTGGAAATCAAAATGCACCACATCGACTGGTTCCCCCTTATCCACTCCGTTATTTACATCCTCAAAGAACTCCAGCAGATTTGTCAAACATGATTTCCCTCGGAACTCAACATCCAGGAGTATTCAATATTCAGGAAGGATAGACAGAAAGGAAAAGGAGGTGGGGTAGCGTTGCTGATTAAAGAGGAGATTGACACAATAGTAATGAAGGACATTAGCTTGGATGATGTGCAATCTGTATGGCTAGAGCTGCGGAACACCAAAGGGTAGAAAACGCTAGTGGAAGTTGTGTACAGACCACCAAATAGCAGTAGTGAGGTTGGGGATGGCATCAAACAGGAAATTAGGGATGGTTGCAATAAAGGTACAGCAGTTATCATGAGTGACTTTAATCTACACATAGATTGGGCTAACCAAACTGGTAGCAATACGGTGGAGGAGGATTTCCTGGAGTATATAAGGAAGGGTTTTCGAGACCAATATGTCGAGGAACCAACTAGAGAGCTGGCCATCCTAGACTGGGTGTTGTGTGACAAGAGAGAATTAATTAGCAATCTTATTGTGCGAGGCCCCTTGGGGAAGAGTGACCATAATCTGGTCGAACTCTTCATTAAGATGGAGAGTGACACAGTTAATTCAGAGATTAGGGTCCTGAACTTAAACAAAGGTAACTTTAATGATATGAAATGTGAATTGGCTGGGATAGACTGGCGAATGATACTTAAAGGGTTGGTGGTGGATAGGCAGTGGCAGACATTTAAAGATCACATGGATGAACTTCAACAATTGTACATCTCTGTCTGGCATAAAAATAAAACAGGGAAGGTGGCTCAACCGTGGCTAACAAGGGAAATTAGGGATAGTGTTAGATCCAAGGAAGAGGCATATAAATTGGCCAGAAAAAGCAGCAAACCTGAGAACTGGGAGAAATTTAGAATACAGCAGAGGAAGCCAAAGGGTTTAATTAGGAGGGTGAAAATAGAATATGAGAGTAAGCCTGCAGGGAACATAAAAACTAACTGCAAAAGCTTCCATAGATATGTGAAGAGCAAAAGATTAGTGAAGACAAATGTAGGTCCCTTGCAGTCAGAATCAGGTGAATTTATAATGGGGAACAAAGAAATGGCAGACCAATTGAACAAATACTTTGGTTCTGTCTTCACGAAGGAAGACACAAATAACCTTCTGGAAATACTAGGGGCCCGAGGGTCTAGCAAGAAGTAGGAACTGAAGGAAATCCTTATTAGTCAGGAAATGGTGTTCAGGAAATTGATGGGATTGAAGGCCGATAATCCCCAGGGCCTGATAGTTTGCATCCCAGAGTACTTAAGGAAGTGGCCCTAGAAATAATGGATGCATTGCTGGTCATTTTTCAACATTCTATAGACTCTTGATCAGTTCCTATGGATTGGAGGGTAGCTAATGTAATTTTAAAAAGCAGGGAGAGAGAAAACAAGGAATTATTGACCGGTTAGCCTGACATCGGTAGTGGGGAAAATGTTGGAATCAATTATTAAAGATGTAATCGCAGCGGATTTGGAAAGCAGTGTCAGGATCTGTCCAAGTCTTCTAGAATTTTTTTATGATGTAGCTAGTAGAGTGGACAAGGGAGAACCAGTGGATGTGGTGTATTTGGACTTTCAAAAGGCTTTTGACAAGGTCCCACACAAGAGATCAGTGTGCAAAATTAAAGCATATGGTATTGGGGTAGTGTATTGATGTGGATAGAGAACTGATTGGCAGACAGGAAGCAAAGAATAAACGGGTCCTTTTCAGAATGGCAGGCAGTGACTCGTGGGATACCGTAAGGTTCAGTGCTGGGACCCCAGCTATTTACAATATACATTAATGATTTGGACGAAGGAATTGAATGTAATATCTCCAAGTTTGCAGATGACACTAAGCTGGGTGGCAGTGTGAGCTGTGAGGAGGATGCTAAGAGGCTGCAGGGTGACCTGGACAGGTTAGATGAGTGCTCAAATGCATGGCAGATGCAGTATAATGTAGATAAATGTGAGGTTATCCACTTTGGTGGCAAAAACAGGAAGGCAGAATATTATCTGAATGGTGACAGATTAGTAAAAGGGGAGGTGCAACGAGACCTGGGTGTCATGGTACATCAGTCATTGAATGTTGGCCTGCAGGTACAGCATGCGGTGAAGAAGGCAAATGGCATGGTGGCCTTCATAGCTAGGGGATTTGAGTATATGAGCAGGGAGGTCTTACTGCAGTTGTACAGGGCCTTGGTGAGGCCACACCTTGAATATTGTGTACAGTTTTGGTCTCCTAATCTGAGGAAGGATATTCTTGCTATTGAGGGAGTGCAGCGAAGATTCACCAGACTGATTCCTGGGATGGCAGGACTGACATATGAAGAAAGACTGGATCGACTAGGCTTATATTCATTGGAATTTAGAAGAATGAGAGGGGATCTCAGAGAAACATATAAAATTCTGATGGGATTGGACAGGTTAGATGTAGGAAGAATGTTCCCGATGTTGGGGAAGTCCAGAACCAGGGGTCACAGTCTAAGGATAAGAGGTAAGCCATTTAGGACTGAGATGAGGAGAAACTTCTTCACTTAGAGAATTGTGAACCTGTGGAATTCTTTACCACAGCTTGAGGCCAGTTCGTTAGTTATATTCAAAAGGGAGTTAGATGTGGCCCTTACAGCTAAAGGGATCAAGGTGTATGGAGAGAAAGCAGGAGTGGGGTACTGAAGTTGCATGTTCAGCCATGATCATATTGAATGGTAGTGCAGGCACAAAGGGCCGAATGGCCTACTCCTGCACCTATTTTCTATGTTTCATAAAACCATACTGACTCTGCTTGATTGAATCTTGCTTTTCCAAATGTCCTGCTACTGCTTCTTTAATAATGGACACAAGCATTTTCCCAACAACAGATGTTAGGCTAACTGGTCTATAGTTTCCTGCTTTCTGTCTGTCCCCTTTTTAAATAAGGGTGTTATCTTTGGGGTTTTCCAATCCGCTAGGACTGCCCCAGAATCCAGGGAATTTTGGTAGATTACAACCAATGCATCCACTATCTCTGCAGCCACTTCTTTTAAGACTCTAGGATGTAAGCCATCTGGTCCAGGGGCCTTTAGTCCCATTATTTTACCGAGTACTACTTCATTAGTGATAGTAATTGTTTTAAGTTCCTCCCTCCCTATAGCCCCTTGATAATCCACTATTGGGATGTTTTTAGTGTCTTCTGCCGTGAAGAGCAATACAAAATATTTGTTCAACGACTCTGCCATTTCCCTGTTCTCCATTATTAATTCCCCAGTCTCAAACTCTAGGGGATCAACATTTACTTTAGCCACTCTTTTCCTTTTTATGGGGCGCAGACAATCAAATTCCCTTTACGGCAGCACTCTTGCCAGAAAATTTGAAAGCTATGGAATAAAAGGGACAGTGGCAGCATGGATACAACAATTGGCTAAGTGACAGGAAGCAGAGAGTAGTGGGAAAAAGTTGTTCTTTTGAACTGGAGGAAGGTACACAGTGGTGTTCCCCACAGGTCGGTACTAGGACAACTACTTTTCTTGATATATATTAATGACTTGGATTTGCAGATGACACAAAACTTGGAAGTATAGTGAACAGTGACGAGGATAGTGATAGACTGCAAGAGGACATAGACAGGCTGTTGGAATGGGTGGACACACAGCAGATGAAATTTAACGCACAAAAGTGTGAAGTGATACATTTTGGTGGAAAGAATGAGGAGAGGCAATATAAGCTAAAAGGTACAATCCTAAAGGGGGTGCATGAACAGAGAGACCTAGAGGTGTATGTGAACAAATCGTTGAAGGTGGCAGGTCAGGCTTGAGAAAGCAGTTAAAAATGCTTATGGGATCCTGGACTTCATGAATAGAGGTATCGGGTACAAAAGCGTGGAAATTATGATGAACCTGTGTAAAACATTGGTTCAGCCTCAACTGGAGTATTGTGTTCAATTCTGGGCACCACACTTTAGGAAGGATGTGAAGGCCTTAGAGAGAGTACAGAAGAGATTTATGAGAATGATTCCAGGAATGAAGGACTTCAGTTACATGGATAGACTGGAGAAGCTGGGGTTGTTCTCCTTAGAGCAGAGAAGATTGAGAGGAGATTTGATAGAAGTGTTCAATATTATGAGGGGTCTGGACAGAGTAGACAGATAGAAACTGTTCTCATTGGCAGAAGGGCCGAGAACTAGAGGACACAGAGTGAAAGTAATTGGCAAAAGAACCAAAGGCGAAATAAGAAAAAATTATTTTACACAGCGAGTAGTTAGGATCTGGAATGCGTGCCTGAAAGGGTGGTGGAGGCAGACTCAATCACAGCTTCCAAAAGGGAATTAGATAAGTACGTGAAAGAAAAATAATTTGCAGGGCTACGGGAAAAGGGTGGGGGTGTGGGACTAGCTGAGGTGCTTTTACAGAGAGCCGGCACGGGCTTGACAGGCCGAATGGCCTCCTTTTGTGCTGTAAGCATTCTATGATTCTAAAAATTATACCCTCGCGGCTGGAGAAAAATTTGGAGTGAGAGGAGGAGGATCCAGTTGCCGTGGTCCACGTAGCAATCAACGACACAGGTAGAACCAGAAATGAGGTTCCGCTGAGAGAGTTTGAGAAGCTAGGATACAAATTAAAACACATAATCTCAAAGGTAATAATCTCTGGATTGCTACCTGTGCAATATACAAATTGGCATAAGGACAAACAGATCATAGAATTAAATTGGTGACTCAAAGAGTGGTATGGGAGGAAGAGGTTTCAATTCATGGGGCACTGGCACTAGTACTGGGGAAAATGGAAGCTGTTCCATTGGGACGGTCTCCACTTAAACTGGGCTGGGAACAGTGTCCTGGCGAATCGGACTGTAGATAGTGCTTTAAAGTAAAAAGGGAGGGGTGGGGGGGGGGGGGGGCGTCAAATATGGGGACATTTAGAAATCTAAAGAAAAAAGTCAAGACAATGGAGCAGCATAGTGATTTGGGTAAAGTGTGTCAGGAAGGGACAGAGCTTAAGAGTAATAGAGCATCAGTGAATAAAATGAAAGCAGGGAATAATGGTAAAAACTTGAAATGAAAGTCTGTTGATAAGAATGCACAAAGCATTTGCAACAAGATAGATGAATTAGTGGCACAAATTGAGATAAATGGCTTTGGTATATTAGCCATCATAAACCTGAGGTTTGGGAGAGCTTTAGAAAGCAGGAAAGGATGACCCAAAAAAATGATAAAAAGGGAGAAAAAAGAATATGAGAGTAAACTAGCAAGAAATATAAAAGCAGATTGTAAAACAAACCCAGCCGACAAATCCCCTGGACCTGATGGCCTACAACTTTGAGTTCTAAAAGTGGTGTCTGCCGAGATAGTGGGTGCATTGGTTGTGATCTTCCAAAATTCCCTAGATTCTAGAACGGTCCCAGCGGATTGGAAGGTAGCAGATGTAACCTCGTTATTCAAGAAAGGAAGGAGAAATAAAACAGGGAACTACATGTCAGTTAGGCTGACATCGGTCATTGGGAAAATGCTGGAATCCCTTATTAAGGAAGCGGTAGCAGGGCATTTAGAAAATCATATGATTGAGCAGAGTCAGCATGGTTTTATGAAAGGGAAATTGTGTTAAAAAAATTTATTAGAGTTTTTTGAGGCTGAGATGTTAAACCGAGGTCCCGTCTGCTCTCTGAAATGGACATAAAAGATCCCATGGCACTATTTCGAAGAAGAGCAGGGGAGTTATCCCTGGTGTCTTAGCCAATATTTATCCCTCATTCAACATAACAAAAACAGATCACCTGGTTAACATATTGCTGTTTGTGGGAAGTTGCTTGTGTGCAAATTGGCTGCCGCGTTTCCTACATTAGAACAGTGACTACACTTCAAAAATACATCATTGGCTGTAAAGTGCTTTGAGATGTGTGGTGGTCGTGAAAGGTGCTATATAAATCCAAGTCTTTCTTTAACGAACAGGGGAAACAGTGGATGTAGTATATTTGAATTTCCAAAGGGCATTTGATAAGGTGCCACATAAAAGGTTGCTACGCAAGATAAGGGCTCATGGGATTGGAAGTAATATTAATGTTGGGGTAAAAAGACTTCTCTTCTTCAAGGTGGATCTCCTGAAATAAGAGATCGACACCCGCCCATATAGCGACCACGGATTCACTCAGATGAAACCTCGGTTCAACCGATCTTTATTCAAGCATATGCAGGGGAAGAGTTCCGATGAACCTTTAAATTACAAGAGTTCTACATGCACAGCTATACAGTTTTTCAAGGTGTGTGACCCTCCTACAAAACTTCTATGACCCAGTTGGTTTACAGCCGATTTACGAAGCTATATTGATTCATTAATCCTTATCCGACTGGCTGCTGAGTGGTTTTGCAACCTTTCCATCTCGTGGGCCGATCTCAGCCTTTTGGAATGTGTTGTTCCACAGTCTTAACCTTGCTCTGGCATTTCCAGCTTGGTCTGCAGTTTTTAAACACAAAAGCAAAGCTATTCCCTTTAACCTGATTCCATGCCATTCCCTTATTTGGGTCATGAATATGTAAAGTTTTCATTTTATGTTATTCGGCCATTTTCTATCATTTATAAGTGAGTTTTACATAAAATCTCTCAATAGGCGATATCTTACAATCCCTACCTTGAGGTGGAAGAACTTCCGACTCCTCACAACCCCCTAATACTGATGAGCCCTTTAATCTGGACCATTTTACGTGTCAGATCAATTCACTACCTTCAGTACCCACTTTGGTAACCATCTGTCTGTATTTTTTACCCCCTTACATTAACATGGAGAGAGGATTAGTTAACAGACAGAAAACAGAGAACAAAGAAATATGAGTAGGAGTAGGCCATTTGGCTCCTCGAGCCTTCAATAAGATCATGGCTGATCTGATCACAGACTCAGCTCCACTTCCCCACCCACTCCCCATAACCCTTTACTCTCTTATCGCTCAAAAATCTGTCTACCTCCGCCTTACATATATTCAATGACCCAGCCTCCACAGCTCTCTGGGGCAGAGAAGTCCATAGATTTACAACCCTCTGAGAGAAGACATTTTTCCTCATCTCAGTTTTAAATGGGTGGCCCCTTATTTTGAGTATGTCCCCGAGTTTTAGTTTACCCTATGAGTGGAAATATCCTCTCTGCATCCACCTTGTCGAGCCTCCTCATTATCTTATAAGTTTCAATAAGATCACCTCTCATTTTTCTGAACTCCAATGTGTATAGGCCCAACCTCCTCAACCTATCCTCATTAGTCAACCCCTCAACTCCGGAATCAACCTAGTGAACCCTCTCTGAACTGCGTCCAATGCAAGTATATGCTTTCTTAAATACGGAGACCAAAACTATACACAGTACTCCAGGTATGCCCTTACCAATATCCTGTACAGTTGTAGCAGGACTTCTCTGCTCTTATACTCTATCTCCTTTGCAATAAAGGCCAACATTACATTTGCCTTCTTGATTACTTGCTGTATCTGCATACTAACTTTGTGTTTCATGCACAATGACCCCCAGGTCCCTCTGTAATACAGCACTTTGCAATTTTTCTCCATTTAAATAATAATTTGCTTTTCTATTACTTCTGCCAAAGTGGATAACCTCACATTATACTCCATCTGCCAAATTTTTGCCCACTCACTTAGCCTGCCTCACAATTTTCTTTCCCACCCATCTTCGTATCATCAGCAAAACTTGGCTACATTACACTCGGTCCCTTCATCCAAGTCATTAACATAGATTGTAAATAGTTGAGGACCCAGCACCGATCTCTGCGGCACCCCACTAGTCACTGTTTGCAAACCGTAAAATAACCCATTATCCTGACACTGTGTTTTCTGCACCTGGGCAGGACTGGAACCAATGTCCTAGGGGGAGTGTTTGCTAGTGCTGTTGGGGAGGAGTTATACTAATCTGGCAGGGGGATGGGAACCTATGCAGGGAGACAGAGGGAAGTAGAATGGGGACAGAAGCAAAAGATAGAAAGAAGAAAAGTAAAAGTGGAGGGCAGAGAAACCCAAGGCAGAAAGCAAAAAGGGCCAAATTACAGCAAAATTCTAAAGGAGCAAAGTGTGTTAAAAAGACAGCCTGAGGCTCTGTGCCTCAATGCGAGGAGTATTTGGAATAAGGTGGACGAATTAACTGCACAGATAGCAATTAACGGATATGATGTAATTGGCATCACGGAGACATGGCTCCAGGGTGACCAAGGCTGGGAACTCAACAACCAGGGTTATTCAACATTGAGGAAGGATAGACAGAAAGGAAAAGGAGGTGGGGTGGCGTTGCTGGTTAAAGAGGAAATTAATGCAATAGTAAGGAAGGACATTAGCTTGAATGATGTGGAATTGGTATGGGTGGAGCTACGGAATAACAAAGGGCAGAAAACGCTAGTGGGAGTTATGTACGGACCGCCAAACAGTAGTAGTGAAGTTGGGGACAGCATCAAACAAGAAATTAGGATGCGTGCAATAAAGGTACAACAGTTATCATGGGCGACTTTAATCTACATATTGATTGGGCTAACCAAACTTGTAGCAATGTGGTGGAGGAGGATTTCCTGGAGTGTATTAGGGATGGTTTTCGAGACCAATATGTCGAGGAACCAACTAGAGGGCTGGCCATCCGAGACTGGGTGACGTGTAATGAGAAAGGACTAATTAGCAATCTTGTTGTGCGAGGCCCCTTGGGGAAGAGTGACCATAATATGGTAGAAATCTTTATTAAGATGGAGAGTGGCACAGTTAATTCGGAGACTAGGGTCCTGAACTTAAGGAAAGGTAACTTCGATGGTATGAGATGTGAATTGGCTAGAATAGACTGGCGAGTGATATTTAAAGGGTTGATGGTGGATAGGCAATGGCAAACATTTAAAGATCACATGGATGAACTTCAACAATTGTACATCCATGTCTGGAATAAAAATAAAACAGGGAAGGTGGCTCAACCATGGCTAACAAGGGAAATTAAGGATGATATTAAATCGAAGGAAGAGGCAAATAAATTGGCCAGAAAAAGCAGCAAACCTGAGGACTGGGAGAATTTTGTAATACAGCAGAGGAGGACAAAGGGTTTAATTAGGAGGGGGAAAATAGAGTACGAGAGGAAGCTTGCTAGGAATATAAAAACTGACTGCAAAAGCTTCTATAGATATGTGAAAAGAAAAAGATTAGTGAAAACAAACGTAGGTCCCTTGCAGTCAGATTCAGGTGAATTTATAATGGGGAACAAAGAAATGGCAGACCAATTGAACAAATACTTTGATTCTGTCTTCACAAAGGAAGACACAAATAACCTTCCGGAAATACGAGGGGACCGAGGGTCTAGTGAGAAGAAGGAACTGAAGGAAATCCTTATTAGTCAGGAAATTGTGTTCGGGAAATGAATGGGATTGAAGGCCGATAAGTCCCTGGGGCCTGATATCTGCATCCCAAAGTACTTAAGGAAGTAGCCCTAGAACTAGTGGATGCATTGGTGGTCATTTTCCAACAGTCTATTGACTCTGGATCGGTTCCTATGGACTGGGGGGTAGCTAATGTAACATCACTTTTTTTAAAGAGGGAGAGAAAATGGATAATTATAGACCAGTTAGCCTTACATCAGTAGTGGGGAAAATGTTGGAATCAATTATTAAAGATAAAATAGCAGCATATTTGGAAAACAGTGTGGGATCGGCCCAAGTCAGCATGGATTTATGAAAGGGAAATCCTGCTTGACAAATCTATAATTTTTTTGAGAATGTAACTAGTAGAGTGGACAAGGGAGAACCAGTGGATGTGGTGTATTTGGACTTTCAAAAGGCTTTTGACAAGGTCCCACACAAGAGATTGGTGTGCAAAATTAAAGCACATGGTATTGGGGGTAATGTACTGACGTGGATAAAGAACTGGTTGGCAGACAGGAAGCAGAGAGTCGGGATAAACGGGTCCTTTTCAGAATGGCAGTCAGTGACTAGTGGGGTACCGCAGGGCTCAGTGCTGGGACCCCAGCTATTTACAATATACATTAATGATTTGTATGAGGGAATTGAGTGTAATATCTCCAAGTTTGCAGATGACACTAAGCTAGGTGGCAGTGTGAGCTGTGAGGAGGAAGCTAAGAGGCTGCAGGGTGACTTGGACAGGTTAGGTGAGTGGGCAAACGTGTGGCAGATGCAGTAGAATGTGGATAAATGTGAGGTTATCCACTTTTGTGGCAAAACCACAAAGGTAGAATATTATCTGAATGGCGGCAGATTAGGAAAAGGGGAGGTGCAAGACCTGGGTGTCATGGTACAACAGTCATTGAAATTTGGCATGCAGGTTCAACAGGCGGTGAAGAAGGCAAATGGCATATTGGCCTTCATAGCTAGGGGATTTGAGTATAGGAGCTGGGAGGTCTTACTGCAGTTGTACAGGGCCTTAGTGAGGCCTCACCTGGAATATTGTGTTCAGTTTTGGTCTCCTAGTCTGAGGAAGAATGTTCTTGCTATTGAGGGAGTGCAGCGAAGGTTCACCAGACTGATTCCCGGAATGGCAGGACTGACATATGAGGAGAGACTGGATCGACTGGGCCTGTATTCATTGGAGTTTAGAAGGATGAGAGGGGATCTCATGGAAACATATAAAATTCTGACGGGACTGGACAGGTTAGATGCAGGAAGAATGTTCCCGATGTTGGGGAAGTCCAGAACCAGGGGACACAGTCTAAGGATAAGGAGTAAGCCATTTAGGACCGAGATGAGGAGAAACTTCTTGACTCAGAGAGTTGTTAATCTGTGGAATTTCCTACCGCAGAGAGTTGTTGATGCCAGTTCATTAGATATATTCAAGACCCTTACGGCTAAAGGGATCAAGGGGTATGGAGAGAAAGCAGGAAAGGGGTACTGAGGTGAATGATCAGCCATGATCTTAATGAATGGTGGTGCAGGCTCGAAGGGCCTACTCCTGCACCTATTTTCTATGTTTCTGTGTTAGACAATCGTCTATCCATGCTAATATATTACTCACAACCCTGTGAACTTTTATCTTGTGCAGTAACCTTTTATGTCATCATTATCATTATCATCATCATCATCATAGGCGTGGAGCGTGGAGGCCCCAACCTGCGTGAGAACACCAGCGGCAGGTCGGGGCCATAAAAGGAGCGGAGGTGCGGCGGCCCGGGAGCAGCGTGCAGGCATGCCACTTCAGGGAGCAGCGCGAGTTGGTGCAGGAGGGCGATGGCTGTGACGAGTGACACCATCAAGGTCCAGCAGGGGCGGCGAGAGACTGTGGAGGGCCATGATTGGGGCCCAGGAGAGGCGTGAGTTCAGACCCAGGGGCAGCACGGGCCAGCCGACACTGCGATATGTGTGTGCACTAGGTCTGTGCAGCAGAGCAGATTTCCAGTCGTCTTGGGTAATCTTTGCCACTGGACCAAGACCTAGCTCGGTCAAGCCCATGTGGTGGCTGGTGTGCAACGGACACCAGACTTTAAAAAAAATCCACGCACAGGCATCTTCCACCCTTCAGGATGTAGTTCAGAACCTGGAATATTAGGTCCTTCATTGAAACATCTGTGAACTCATCCTTTTTGGCATGGAAGCAAGTCATCCTCGTTTCGAGGGACTGCCTATGATGATGATGATCATAGGCAGTCCCTCAGAATCGAGGAAGACTTGCTTCCACTCCTGAAGTGAGTCCTTAGGTGGATGAACAGTCCAATATGAGAGCCACAGTCCCTGTCACAGGTGGGACAGAGTGTTGTTGGGGGAAAGGATGGGTGGGACTGGTTTGCCGCACGCTCTTTCCGCTGCCTACGCTTGATTTCTGCATGCTCTCAGCGATGAAACTCGAGGTGATCAGCGCCCTCCCAGATGCACTTCCTCCACTAGGGCGGTCTTTTGCCAGGGACTCTCAGGTGTCAGTGGGGATGTTGCACTTTATCAGGGAGGCTTTAAGGTGTCTTTGTGATGTTTCTTCTGCGCACCTGGGGTTCATTTGCCGTGAAGGAGATCCGAGTAGAGCGCTTACTTTGGGAGTCTCGAGTCTGGTATGCAACCTCTTGTGTGGCACCTTATCGAATGCCTTCTGGAAATCTAAATACACCACATCCACTGGCTCCCCTTATCCACCCTGCTCGTTACATCCTCAAAGAATTCCAGCAAATTTGTCAAACATGATTTCCCTTTCATAAAACCATGCTGACTCTGCTTGATTGAATCATGCTTTTCCAAATGTCCCACCACTGCTTTCTTAATAATGGATTCTGGCACTTTCCCAATGACAGATGTTAGGCTAACTGGTCTATAGTTTCCTGATTTTTGTCTGCCTCCTTTTTTTTTAAAAAAAAGGGATAAACTGGTAATTTTCCAGTTGATAGGCTGTAACTAGTGCGGTGCTGCAAAGATCAGTGCTTGGGCCTCAGCTATTATCATCATCATAGACAGTCACTTGGTGTCGAGGATGAACTGCTTCCTCTAAAAAATTAATTCTCGGGTGACCTACAGTCTCTTTCACAGGTGGGGTAGACAGTGGTTGAAGGAAATGATGGGTGGGGAGCCTGGGTTGACACACGCTCCTTCCTCTGTCTATGCTTGATTTCGGCTTGCTCTCAGCGATGGGACTCGAGGTGCTCAGTGCCCTCTCGGATGCTCTTCCTCCACTTTGGGCGGTCGTGGGCTAGGGATTCCGAGGTGTCAGTGGGGATGTTGCACTTTATAAAGGAGGCTTTGAGGGTATCCTTGAAGCGTGTTCTCTGCCCTCCTCGGGCTTGCTTGCCGTGTCGAAGCTCAGAGTAGAGCGCTTGCTTTGAGAGTTTTGTGTCGGACATGTGGACGATGTGGCCCACCCAATTCACCTTATCAAGCGTGGTCAATGCTTTGATGCTGGGGATGTTGGCCTGAGCAAGAACACTGACGTTGGTGTGTCTATCCTGCCATGAATTTGCAGGATCTGGCAGAGGCCGCACTGGTGGTACTTCTCCAGTGTTTTGAGGTGTCTGCTGTATATAGTCCATGTCTTTGAGCCATATAGGAGGGCGGGTATCATTACTGCTCTGTAGACCATGAGATTGGTGCCAGATTTGAGGTCCTGATCTTTAAACACTGTCTTCTCCAGGCCCGAAGGCTGCACTGGCACACTGAAGGTGGTATTGGACATAGATGAAGGGACCGAGTGCAATGTATCCAACTTTGCTGGCGACATAGAGGACGCAGAGTGACTATTTGCACAAGTTGTTGTGTGAACTTTTACGAATGCGAGCATTGGACTCTGCCCCTTTTTTGAGCATGGTGGGGAGAGAGAGGGACTGTGGGGAGAGAGAGAGAATAAGGAACTGGGGGGGAGAGAGGGGGACTGACTGGGGGAGAGAGAGGGACCTGGGGTGAGGGGGGAGAGAGAGAGGGACCTGGGGGAGAGAGAGAGAGAGAGAGAGAGACCTGGGGGAGAGAGAGGGACCTGGGGGAGAGAGAGAGAGGGACTTGGGGGAGAGAGAGAGAGAGAGAGAGAGGGACTTGGGGGAGAGACTTGGGGGGGGGGGGAAGAGAGGGACTTGGGGGAGAGAGAGAGGGCCTGGGATAAGAGAGAGTGACTTGGGGTAGAGTGATGTTATATATTCAGGCTATAGATATACTCTCTGTATACTCACTGTATTGTTGCATACGATGGAAACTTGTTTACCTGATGTACTATCAATAAGGTTTACACTGTGTACATATATGCTGGCACCACTAGAGAGTGCAACTGGTGGAGACCAAGGTTTCCTGCCCTGGTGCAGGGGCTGTATAAAAGGGCAGCCATACACGTTGGAGTTTGGAATAAAGGACCAAGGTCACTACAGTTTGAGTACAACACATTGCCTCGTGGAGTCATTCACAAGTACATTAAAGACATAATAGAGAGGGACTGGGGGGGGGGGGGCGTGGGTGGGGGTGAGAGAGAGAGAGACTGGGGAAAAAGAGAGGGAGACTTGGGGGGGGGGAAAGAGAGAGACTTGGGGTGGGGAAAGAGAGCAGGATTTGGGGGGGAGAGAGCAGGACTGAGGGGGACGGGGGAAGAGAGCCTGGGGAAGGGGAGAGAGAGAGACAGAGAAACTGGGGGGGGAGGTGAGAGAGAGAGAGACTGGGGGAGAGAGTGAGAGAGAGAGACTGGGGGAGGGGAGAGAGAGAAGCGGGGCAGGGGAGAGAGAGACTGGGGGGAGAGAGAGAGAAAGAGACTGGGGTAGAGAGAGAGAGAGAGACTGAGGGGGGGGAGAGAGAGAGACTGAGGGGGGGGGAGAGACTGGGAGGGGGGGAAGAGAGAGGGGGTAGAGAGAGAGAGAGGCTGGGTGGGGGGGGAGGGAGAGACGGGGGTGAGAGAGAGAGAGAGAGACTGGGGGGGAGAGAGAGAGAGAGAGAGAGAGTGGGGGGGGGGGGAGAGAGAGAGAGACTGGGAGATTGAGAGAGAGAGAGAGAGAATGGTGGGGAGAGAGAGAGAGATTGGGGGAGGGAGAGAGAGAGAGACTGGGGGAGATTGAGAGAGAGAGAAAGTGTAGGGGAAGACGAAAGCCCCCTCATTTTACCCAGAAGGAAAAGGGCTGTGGGATCAGTCTGTGCTGTGAATTGAAACCGATGGAAGGAAAACTTTGGAACACAAATGGAGACCCCCCCCCCTCAGTGTTTGGACTCATAGGAAAGGGAATTTAATTTGGAACTATCTACCAGAAAGTTTGAAATCCTAAAGTACACATGGAAGAAACTATGAACTTTAATTGAATTTGGGATTTTTTTAAAGGTCTGCAAGAAAAGGGGTGGAGTCAATATCAAAAGGGCCAGTTTGGACATTGGAACTAATCAAATTGTCTGGGAACTGTATACCCTCGAAACTTGCCCCTTGAAAACATTAGCATTTAAACAATGCCACATACATATTCCAACACCTTTTTCATCAGGCATAGAAATATCTGGCTCAGGCCAGACTAGCACAATGGCTACAGGAGGCCAATGCAATCAACACCCACTCAAACCTTGAGTAGGTTAAGATCAGTGGGAAAAAAACCTAAAAACCTCAAACTGTTGCATTTTTCAAAATCAAAAGTCCACCAATGAGAAGAATCGACTTCAGCAGGAGAGGCGGACTGGATAATCTGGCTATAAAAAAAGGGGTTTCTGACGTAGTGAAGGAGAGGAGTGATGATTTTCCCTGCCCTGGTGATTCAACAACCACAACCACAGGCCTCTCGACACGGAAGGAAAACCAGTGTCCGAAGACACCGAAGATAGAAGAAACAAACCACCAGACTGCAGAAGGCACAGTAGTGAGTATAACCTCTGGTCCCCAGAACTCCCAACTCAGTTAGGCCAGGAAAGGTGGGAGGTTGGGCATTGTACTGCTAAACTGGTGTAAAGATTTTCGTTGTGTCCGTTTAGTGGGATTTAGGGGGATTGTTTTGTTGGTGTATTGCTGTTTGTTGAGTTACACCTTGCCAAATAAAGTTCCTCTTGGAATCACCTTGTCTCAGTTCTATTGTATTACATCTCCTGATCGTGAGTCTTATGTCAGAACCGTGTAAGGGAAGCTAGGAGCGCCTCGAAAACGCTCAACTGTGCGTCACAGGCTAGGGAAGAAGGGGTTAGGAGTGTTTGACACTCACAGGTGCCTCACAGGCTAGGCATAAGCTGTGGGGACGCACGAGTCTCAAAACCCCCTTCATAAGCTGTGGACACAGTCTCTCCAGGGGTGCTCTTGCAGCACTCAGGGTACCTCACAGGCCAGGCATAAGCTGTGAGGGCAGAAGCCCAGAGAGAGACACCCAAGGCACAACAACAACCCTGTGAAAACCCCTTACAAAAGAGACTGGGGGGGAAAGAGAGAGAGAGAGAGAGACTGGGGGAGAGAGAGAGAGAGAGAGAGCGGAACTGGTGGGAAAGAGGGGGACTGGGGTGGAAGAGAAGGACTTGTTATGTTCAGAATAACTCCACAAGACTGTATGTTGTGACCTTGATCTCTTTAATGTAACTCCAGTGTGAAGAAGCAGCATGGTGGACTGTCTTTTATACCTGCTTGCGCATGGTGTACAGGTGACCCTTGGGTCTCCCACAGGTGCACCCACTGGTGGCAAGTCTTACACATTGGCGGGGGGGTGGGGTGGCGGAAATGATGTTATGTATGTAAACATTACCAAAGTCTTAGACACAAATTATTTACCAATTGAGATGATCCGGGGCTCTGCGTTCCCAGGTTGATTGCCTGAGTTGAAGTCCTGGCATGGGTGAGTCGGTCAGATCGTTGCTGCAATGCGGTGTGGCTGGTCTGATCTGATCGGACTGTCAGGCATGGTGGGTTCATCCTCATGGTTGACCGTGAGGTCAGTTGCTCGTTGGGTGTGTGTGGGTGAATCATTGATGGTAAAGTCCTCTTCAAACTATTCTTGGTTGTCAGTGAATCGCAGTTTGGTCTGATCCAAGTGCTTTCTGTACGTTTGTCCATTCAAAAATTTGACAACAAACACTCTATTCCCCTCCTTAGCTAACACAATGTCAGCAACCCATTTGGGACCATGACCATAATTAAGAACAAACCCAGGGTCATTAACCTCAATCCCACGCAATACAGCCACGCGATCATGGTACACGTTATGCCGGTGATGCCGGGTTTCTACATGATCATTGAGATCCGGGTGGACTAAGGAGAGCCTGGTTTTGAGTGCTCTCTTCATTAGAAATTCTGCAGGGGGATCCCCGGTAAGCGAGTGGGGTCGCATGCGGTAGATGAGCAGAATCCGAGGTAACCGGGTCTGCAGGGAACCGTCTGTCACGCGTTTCAAGCTCTGAAACGGCGCACACCTGACATGCTTGATACCATTGCGGGTCATGAACTCGTTGAATTCCGAGCTGGTGAAACATGATCCATTGTCGCTAAGAAGGACTTCGGGCAAACCATGGGTGGCGAACATAGCCCGGAGACTTTCAATGGTGGCAGTGGACATTATTATACATTCAATCCATTCAGAATAAGCATCCACTGCTACTAGGAACATACTTCCGAGAAAGGGGCCAGCGAAATCTATGGACTCTGAACCACGGTTTGGAGGGCCATGACCACAGATTCAGTGGGGCCTCCCTTGGTGCATTGCTCAACTGTGAGCAAGTGTTACATTGGTGTACGCATGACTCCAATTCCGAGTCAATGCCAGGCCATCAAACGTGCGATCTGGCAATTGCCTTCATTATGACTATGCCTGGGTGGGTACTGTGAAGGTTACGTATAAACATTTCCCTGCCTTTTTTTGGCAAAACCATATGATTCCCCCACAGGAGACAGTCCAAATGAATGGACATTTCCTTCTTGCGTCGGTGAAACGGCTTAATTTCATCTTGCATTTTCCCGGGAACCGCCGACCAGCTCCCATTGAGGACACAGCTTTTTACTAGTGATAGCACAGGGTCCCGGCTAGTCCAGGTCCTGATCAGGCAAGCCGTGACGGGTGACCCCTTGTGCTCAAAAGCATCGATTACAAGAAGCAAGTCTGTGGGTTGCGCCATTTCCTGCTTTCTCTCCATACCCCTTGATCCCTTTAGCCGTTAGGACCATATCTAACTCCCTCTTGAATATATCCAACGAACTGCCATCAACAACTCTCTGCGGTAGAGAATTCCACAGGTTAACAACTCCCTGAGTGAAGAAGTTTCTCCCTATAGCGGTCCTAAATGGCTTACCCCTTATCCTTAGACTGTGTCCCCTGGTTCTGGACTTCTCCAACAACGGGAACATTCTTCCTGCATCTAACCTGTCCAGTCCCGTCAGTATTTTATATGTTTCTATGAGATTCCCTCTCATTCTTCTAAACTCCAGTGAATACAGGCCCAGTCGATCCAGTCACTCCTCATATGTCAGTCCTGCCATCCCGGGAATCAGTCTGGTGAACCTTCACTGCACTCCCTGAATAGCAAGAATGTCCTTCCTCAGATTATGAGACCAATACTGTACGAAGATGCATCACAAGCTAGTACTAAACGTTTACACGGGTCATATAATACAAGTAACTTGTTAGAACATAGCAGGATTCTGGCCTTGTTAAAGGCTGTCTCTTGAGATTTATCCCAAACCCAGTCATCACCCTTGCATAGCAATAAATGCAAAGGTTCCAGCAAAGTGCTCAACTGGGGTAGAAAGTTACCAAAATAGTTGAGGAGTCCCAGGAACGAATGATGCTCCGTCACATACTGTGGTCTGGGTGCATCCTTGATGGCCTCCATCTTGGAGTCTGTGGGTCTGATGCCATCCACCGCCATATTTCTCCCCAGAAATTCGACACACTTGGAGCATTTCAGCCTGAGTCCCACTCTGTCCAGTCGCTTTAGAACCTCTTCCAGGTTGTGCAAATGTTCAGTGGTATTGCGGTCAGTGATCAGGATGTCATCTTGAAACCCCATGGTGCGCGGAACCGATTTCAGCAGACTCTCCATGTTCCTGTGGAAGATGGCCGCAGCCGAGCGAATCCCAAAGGGGCATCTGTGGTATATGAACAGTCCTTTGTGCGTGTTGATGCACATCAACTTTTTTGAAGGTTCAGCCAGCTCCTGTGTCATGTAAGCAGAGGTTAGATCCAGCTTATTGAATGACTTCCCCCCTGCTAGCATTGCAAACAGGTCATCCGCTTTGGATCGTGTGTACTGGTCCTGTAACGAGACTCGGTTGATCGTTACCTTGTCGTCTCCGCAGATTCTGACTGTCCCATCGCTTTTCAACACCGGAACCATTGGACTGGTCCAGTCGTTGAACTCGACTGGCGATATGATCCCCTCTTGTTGAAGTCTGTCCAGCTCGACTTTCTCGTGCATCATGTATGGAATCGCTCGGGCCTTGTGATGAACGAGCCGGGCATCAGGGACTAGATGGATCTGCACTTTGCCACCTGTGAAGTTGCCGATGCCTGGCTCGAATAACAACAGGAATTTGTTTAGCACTTGGCGCACGAGACATCATCCACTGAAGACAGTGCTTTGATGTCGACCCAGTTCCGTTGGATCTTTTCTAGCCAGCTTCTGCCGAACAGCGTTGGGCCATCGCCTGGTACAATCCATAATGGTAAATCATGTACAGCTCCATCGTACGATACCTTCACTGTTGCACTGCCAATGACTGGTATGAGCTCTTTGGTGTAAGTGCGCAGCTTGGTGTGGATCGGGCTTAGTTTTGACCTTTGTGCCTTGTTGCCCCACAGTTTCTCAAAAGCCTTCTGGCTCATAATTGAAGGACGCGCCCCTGTGTCCAATTCCATGGAAACTGAAATGCCACTTAATTTGACTTTTAACATTATCGAAGGGCTTTTGGTGGTGAAGGTGTGCACCCCATACTCTTCCTCTTCAGCCTCGGGTTGAGTTGCCTCTCTTACTCGTTCAGCGTGATCCACACCGGATCGGTCATCTTCTGCTGACTCTGCCATTTGGCGAGTCGCAGCACGTCTGCACATTCGCTGGAGGTGCCCCATTGTTCCACAGCCCTTGCACACGTAGTGCTTGAATCGACATTGATGGGCTCGATGATTAGCCCCGCAGCGCCAACATGGTGTTAATGGATTCGCATTCACACCCCATGGCGGACTCTGAATCATAGAAACATAGGAAATAGGTGCAGGAGTAGGCCATTTGGCCCTACGAGCCTGCACCATCATTCAATAAGATTATGGCTGATCATTCACTTCAGTACCCCTTTCCTGCTTTCTCTCCATACCCCTTGATTCCTTTAGCCATAAGGGCCATATCTTACTCCCTCTTGAATATATCTAACGAACTGGCCTCAACAACTTTCTGTGGTAGAGAATTCCACAGGTTAACAACTCTCTGAGTGAAGAAGTTTCTCCTTATCTCAGTCCTAAATGGCTTATCCCTTATCCTTAGAATGTGACCCCTTGTTCTGGACTTCCCCCAGTATCGGGAACATTCTTCCTGCCTCTAACTTGTCCAATCCTGTCAGAATTTATATGTTTCGATGAGATCCCCTCTCATTCTTCTAAACTCCAATGAATACAGGCCCAGGCGATCCAGTCTCTCCTCATATAACAGCCCAGCCATCCCTGGAATCAGTCTGGGGAACCTTCACTGCACTCCCTCAATAGCAAGAATGTCCTTCCTCAGATTTAGGAGACCAAACTGAACACAGTATTCAAGGTGAGGCCTCACTAAGGCCCTGTACAACTGCAGTAAAACCTCCCTGCTCCTATACTCAAACTCCTCTAGCTATGAAGGCCAACATACCATTTGCCTTCTTTACCACCTGCTGTACCTGCTTGCCAACTTTCAATGACTGATGTACCATGACACCCAGGTCTCATTGCACCTCTCCTTTTATCAATCTGCCACCTTCAGGTAATATTCTGCCTTCCTGTTTTTGCCACCAAAGTGGATAACCTCACATTTATCCACATTATACTGCATCTGCCATGCATTTGCCCACTCACCTAACCTGTCCAAGTCACTCAGCATCCTCCTCGCAGCTCACACCGCCATCCAGCTTTGTGTCATTTGTAAACTTGGAGATATTACACTCAATTCTTTCATCTAAATCATTGATGTATATTGTAAATAGCTGGGGTCCCAACACTGAGCCCTGAACCCCACTAGTCACTGCCTGCCATTCTGAAAAGGACCCGTTTATCCCGACTCTCTGCTTCCTGTCTGCCGAGCAGTTCTCTATCCATGTCAGTACATTATCCCCAATACCATGTGCTTTAATTTTGCACATTAATCTCTTGTGTGATACTTTGTCAAAAGCCTTTGAAAGTCCAAATACACCACATCCACTGGTTCTCCCTTGTCCACTCTACTAGCAACATCCTAAAAAAATTCTAGAAGATTTGTCAAGCATGATTTCCCTTTCATAAATCCATGCTGACTTGGACCGATCCTGTCACTACTTTCCAAATGCACTGCTATTTCATCTGTAATAACTGATTCCAACATTTTCCCCACTACTGATGTCAGGCTAACCTGTCTATAATTACCCGTTTTCTCTCCCTCCTTTTAAAAAAGTGATGTTACATTAGCTATCCTCCAGTCTGCAGGAACTGATCCAGAGTTGATAGACTGTTGGAAATTCCCTAACATAATTTCCTGACTAATAAGGATTTCCTTCAGTTCTTCCTTCTCACTAGACCCTCCGTCCCCTAGTATTTCCGGAACGTTATTTGTGTCTTCCTTCGTGAAGACTGAACCAAATTATTTGTTCAATTGGTCTGCCATTTCTTTGTTCCCCATTATAAATTCACCTGATTCTGACTGCAAGGGACCTACGTTTGCCTTCACTAATCTTTTTCTCTTCACATATATATAGAAGCTTTTGCAGTCAGTTTTTATGTTCCCAGCAAGCTTCCTCTCATACTCTATTTTCCCCCTCCTAATTAAACCCTTTGTCCTCCTCTGCTGAATTCTAAATTTCTCCCAGTCCTCAGGTTTGCTGCCCCTAGGTCTGGCCTCTGCAGGAGTGTAGGGCCTGCCATGTACAGTTCTGCCTGCTGAAGGCATTATTTTATGCACAGTACTTGCCGGTGAGCTTTGATGCTGCAAGGATATCGGTTTGTAGTTATTGTTCGTGGACATGAAAGCCTGGGCTATCATGATGGCCTTGCTCAGATCTAGGGATTCAGCAGACAGCAGTTTGCGAAAAGTGACCTCGTGACCGATTCCAAGCATGAAAAAGTCCCGCAACATTTCCTCCAAAATGCAGCAAATACGCACGGTCCCGCAAGGCGCCTTAGGTCGGCGACATAGCTCACCACGTCCTGGCCCTCGGAGCGATGGTGGATATGAAAGCGATATCTGGCCATGAAGATACTCTCCTTCAGCTTGAGGTGTTCCCGAAGCAGCGTGCACAAACCTTCATATGTCTTCTCTGCTGGTTTCGTTGGTGCTAGCAGATTTTTGATATGGCCATATATCGTGGACCCGCAAATGGTGAGGAGAATCGCCCTGCACTTGACCGCGGTTTCTTCCGTATCTAGCTCGTTGGCCACGAAATACTGATCAGACTCTCAACGAAGGCTTCCCAATTATCATCCTCAACAAATCTCTCAAGAATACCAATGGCAGCCGTAACCGCGTGAAAGTTAGCAATCTGTTACTCGTCGTCAATTGTTATGTTCAGAATAACTCCACAAGACTGTATGTTGTATTCTCAAACTGTTGTGACCTTGATCTCTTTAATGTAACTCCAGCATGAGGAAGCAGCGTGATGAACTCCCTTTTATACCTGCTTGCCCAGGGTGTGCAGGTGACCCTTGGGTCTCTCACAGGTGTGTCCCCTGGTGGCAAGTCTTACACATTGGTAATATTTACATACATAACATCACTGGGGTTGAATGAGAAAGGGACTGTGGGGAGAGCAGAGGGAGGGACTGCGGGGAGAGGGGGGGACAGGAGAGGAGAGAGAGAGGGACTGGGGGGGAAGAGGGAGAGGGTCTGGGGAGGAGAGAGAGAGAGGGACTGGGGGGGAGAGAGAGAGAGAGAGGGACTGGGGGGGAGAGAGAGAGAGAGAGGGACTGGGGGGAGAGAGAGAGAGAGAGAGGGACTGGGGGGGAGAGAGAGAGAGAGAGAGAGAGGGACTGGGGGGGAGAGAGAGAGAGAGAGGGACTGGGGGGGAGAGAGAGAGAGAGAGAGGGACTGGGGGGGAGAGAGAGAGAGAGAGGGACTGGGGGGGAGAGAGAGAGAGAGAGGGACTGGGGGGGAGAGAGAGAGAGAGGGACTGGGGGGAGAGAGAGAGAGAGAGGGACTGGGGGGGAGAGAGAGAGAGAGAGGGACTGGGGGGGAGAGAGAGAGAGAGAGGGACTGGGGGGGAGAGAGAGAGAGAGGGACTGGGGGGAGAGAGAGAGAGACTGGGGGGAGAGAGAGAGAGAGAGAGGGACTGGGGGGGAGAGAGAGAGAGAGGGACTGGGGGGGAGAGAGAGAGAGAGGGACTGGGGGGGAGAGAGAGAGAGAGGGACTGGGGGGGGAGAGAGAGAGAGAGGGACTGGGGGGGGAGAGAGAGAGAGAGAGGGACTGGGGGGGGGAGAGAGAGAGAGGGACTGGGGGGGAGAGAGAGAGAGAGAGGGACTGGGGGGGAGAGAGAGAGAGAGAGGGACTGGGGGGAGAGAGAGAGAGAGAGGGACTGGGGGGGAGAGAGAGAGAGAGGGACTGGGGGGGAGAGAGAGAGAGAGAGGGACTGGGGGGGAGAGAGAGAGAGAGAGGGACTGGGGGGGAGAGAGAGAGAGAGAGGGACTGGGGGGGAGAGAGAGAGAGAGAGGGACTGGGGGGGAGAGAGAGAGAGAGGGACTGGGGGGAGAGAGAGAGAGAGGGACTGGGGGAGAGAGAGAGAGACTGGGGGGGAGAGAGAGAGAGAGAGGGACCGGGGGGGAGAGAGAGAGAGAGGGACTGGGGGGGAGAGAGAGAGAGAGAGGGACTGGGGGGGAGAGAGAGAGAGAGGGACTGGGGGGAGAGAGAGAGAGACTGGGGGGGAGAGAGAGAGAGAGAGAGGGACTGGGGGGGAGAGAGAGAGAGAGGGACTGGGGGGGAGAGAGAGAGAGAGGGACTGGGGGGGAGAGAGAGAGAGAGGGACTGGGGGGGAGAGAGAGAGAGAGGGACTGGGGGGGAGAGAGAGAGAGAGGGACTGGGGGGGGAGAGAGAGAGAGAGAGGGACTGGGGGGGAGAGAGAGAGAGAGAGGGACTGGGGGGGAGAGAGAGAGAGAGAGGGACTGGGGGGGAGAGAGAGAGAGAGAGGGACTGGGGGGGGAGAGAGAGAGAGGGACTGGGGGGGAGAGAGAGAGAGAGAGGGACTGGGGGAGAGAGAGAGAGAGAGAGAGGACTGGGGGAGAGAGAGAGAGAGAGAGAGGGACTGGGGGGGGAGAGAGAGAGAGGGACTGGGGGGGGGGAGAGAGAGAGAGGGACTGGGGGGGGGAAAGAGAGGGGGACTGAGGGGGGAAGAGTGTGCGAGAGAGAGAGAGAGAGAGAGAGAGAGAGACTGGGGGGAAATAGAGGGTGTTATGCATGTATGCCTACAATGTTATGATGTAATGTTACGATGTACTGTAACACTGAATGTACCTTCACCCTGTACACATCTTACCTGTACACCAGAGGGTGTTGCTGCTGGAGACCTAAGCATCACCTACACTTTGCAGGTAACCCAATATAAAAGGGAGCTTACCCCTTGGTGTCCTCACTCTAGGAGCTGCAATAAAGGACTAGAGTCTTCATAGTTTAAGTACCATACCCCTGCCTCGTGGAGTCATTAACAGAGTGCCTACATACACAACTGGCAACGAGGTCACAAACTACACACACGTCGAATCTCAGCAACTTTCAACAGTTCACCGATGGGGAAGATTGGGACGTCTTCGTGGAAAAGTTGGAACACTTCTTCATAGTCAATGACCTGGATGGGGACACACCGGCTACACTGCCGAACAAGCACAGGGCCATCCTGCTTAGTAGTTGTGGGCCCACTATCCATGGCCTCGTCAGAGACTTGCTAGCCCCAACGAAGACAACAACCAAGAGCTATAGGGAACTTGTAACCTTAATACAGGAGAAACTAAAACCCAAAGAAAGCATCCTCACAGCCAGGCACCGGTTCTACACTCACCGGCGACCTGAAGGCCAAGAAATTGCTGAGTCTGCTGCAGATTTAAGAAGATTGGCTACGTCGTGTGATTTTGGCGACCACCTTAACGACGCACTAAGGGACATATTTGTTATCGGAATCGGCCACGAGGTCTCCTCCACAAACTGCTCTCTGCGGACATCACAGTTACCCTGCAGAAGGCAATTAAAGTGAGCCAGGCCTACATGATTTCCATCGGCGACTCCAAGTGAATGATGACCCACACCTAGGACTCTAAACTGACGAATGCAGTGAACTGAATGGCTACTTCTAAAGGCAGAAATGCTGCCCCGAGTCCCACAACCCGGAGTCTGCCACATGGGGCAAACCGGCTAGCCCCATGTGGCGGACTCAGGGCCCACCAGTGCCGCTACAAAGACTATACCTGCAAAGCAAAAGGGCACCTTCAGAGAATGTGCAGAAAAAGCTTTACATCGCTGAAGAGTTGGCTGATCACAGGGGCTCTGACACAGATGAAGATGAAGCTGCTCAACCCCTGGAAGAAGAGTATGGAATTTATACCTGCTCCACCGACGGTTCCCCATGGAAGATGGAAGTAGACATCAATGGAGTTCCAGTTTCGATGGAGATTGACACGGGGGCGAGCCAGACTTTGATGAGCCAGACAACCTTTGAAAAACTTTGGATCAATCCCGCCAGATGACCAAAACTGTCTCCTGTTCAAGTGGAGCTGCTCATCTACACCAAAGGCAAAATCCCAGTCGTTGGCAGCGTGGACGTCCAGGTCTCCCAGGGCGGCGTGATGAACAAACTCCCCCTGTGGATCGTTACCGGCAATGGTCCAACAGCGCTGGGAAGAAGTTGGAAGAAGCAGGTGCAAGTCGGTCGAAATGACGACATCCTCCGGGCTCCAGCAATCCACATCCCATGCAGTCCCGAACTTGGATCCATCGCTGCACCTAGAAACCCGACCGTCCAGCTCGACTGCGCAGTGGCGACTTCACAACACCGTGGCGAGATCATCAGAACCGAACGTCCAGACTTCACCTTCCGAAAATCTTCTAAAAAAGTGGATTCCCGACGTCTGTGGCTGAACCGGAGAAGGAAAAGATCACCAAGATCACCACAGCCTACCTGGAGGAGAGCGAGAAGATGGCGGTCGCACCACGAGGCGAAGAACCTAAAATCAAAATGGCCACGACGGGCAGCATTGGAGGAGCGACACGTGTCCCCGAGTGGCGAACCGGATTGGAAGGTCCCCTTAAAGGAGACCGGTAACCCAAAGAATTTAAGGGGACAGTTTCACTCTAAAGATGACAAGGACTTTAAAGTTAAAAACGCAGTTAGCGAATGCAGGTATGATAATGTAACGTTGATGCCGGAGTAACTGATGAGGAAAATGAAACGAATGCTTGTGTAAGTAATGTTAAGAACAAGTTTGTAATGCTTAATGATGATGATAGAAATTTTAAATTGACAAATGTAACCATGTGTGGGGTGACCGAGATACAAGAAAGTGATGTAAATGCAGTGATTAACAATGTAAAGAGAGTTAACAGTGCAGACTCGACGATGTATGATCGGAGCCAATGTGTCATGTATATAGGAAGTAGACTGTTAAAGGACACTGGGTTCTACAGGGACACCGTAAATGCCAGAGGAATCTCCCCGTGGGAGACCCCCAGGTCCAGCGGGCTACCTGACCAGATAGCCTGGACTTTTGGGACAAATGTGATGCCCCACGAAGGGCTCACACACACCCAGTGGGAGCAGACCCACTGCAGGGACAGCGGTCAATGGGCAGCACAGCTACCACCACTGGCAACCTGCCCCAGATCGGCTCTACACCGCCTGGCCACCAGGGCCAGCACCGGGAGCGAGAGGCCAGTACCCTCCAGCTTTCCTAGCAGACCCTGGGATGAACAGACTTTCATCACAAATGGATGACAAGGAGCCCACACAGTCTTGTTGCCCTGCCCACCACCACACACTTACCCACTCGACAGAGTATGTACCCTATCCACTGCTGCACTGAGGGATCCCACAACAGTGACACCCACATGGTTCGTGTGTGAAGGGGGGAAATGTACGAGGCCAGTCTCAAGCACAGGGATCACACCTGGCACCCAGACAACCCTCACCACAACCTCTCACAGCCCACTACTGATCAGCTCCCCAGGTGATGGCAATAAGGACTTGGAAAATGCTTCGGTGGGGGGGGGGGGGGGGGTGGAAGTGTTGTTATGTACGCATGCCTACAATGTCATGATGTACTGTAACACTGAATGTACCTTCACCCTGTACACACCTTACCTGTATACCAGAGCGTACTGCTGCTGGAGATCTAAGGGCCACCTGCACACTGCAGGTAACCCAGTATAAAAAGGAGCTCACCTCTTGGTGTCTTTACTCGAGGAGCTGCAATAGAGGATTACAGTCTTCACAGTTTAACTACCATATCCCTGCATCGTGGAGTCATGCTTCGGAGTGCCTACATACATGATAGATGGACTGGAGGGAGAGAGAGTACCTAAGGGGGAGAGAGAGGGGGGCCTGGAGGGAGAGAGAGGGGGGCCTGGAGGGATGAGTGAGAGAGAGAGTGATAGAGACTGGGGGTTGAGAGAAAGAGAGAGAGACTGGAGGGAGGGACTTGGCGGAGGGAGAGAGAGAGAGGGACTTCTGGGAGTGGGAGAGGGGGACTTGGGCGAGGTGGAAAATGAGAGAGGGGGGCGGTGGGGGGTAAAACGAGAGGGGGGGCGGCGGGGGGAAAACGAGAGGGGGCGGCAGGGGGGGAAATCGAGAGAGGGGGTGGCGGAGGGCGGAAGAGATCGATTGGGGGGGAGGCGGGAGCGAGAGATCGGGGGGGGAAAGAGAGAGAGATCGGGGGGGGAAAGAGAGAGAGATCGGGGGGGCAAAGAGAGAGATCAGCGGGGGGGGCAAGAGAGAGAGAGAGAGAGACTGGGGCGCGAGAGAGAGACTGGGGCACGAGAGAGAGAGACGGGGGGGGGGTGAGCGAGAGAGAGACGGGGGTGAGAGAGAGAGAGAGACTGCGGGGGGAGGGAGAGACTGCGGGGAGGGACTGGGCGGAGGGAGAGAGAGGGACTTCTGGGAGTGGGAGAGAGGGACTTGGGCAAGGCGGAAAATGAGAGAGGGGGGCGGCAGGGGGGGAAAATGGAGGGGGGATGGCGGGAGAGAAATCGAGAGGGGGGGGCGGCGTGGGGTGGAATAGATCGATCGGGGGAGGCGGGAGAGAGAGATCGGGGGAGGGGCGGCGGGAGAGAGAGATCGGGGGGGGGGTGCGGGAGAGAGAGAGATCGGGGGGGGCGGGAGAGAGAGAGATCGGGGGGGGCGGGAGAGAGAGATCAGCGGGGAGGGCAAGAGAAAGAGAGAGAGAGAGAGACGGGGGCGGGAGAGAGAGAGAGATACGGGGGGGGCGGGAGGAGAGACTGGGGGGGGGAAAGAGAGACTGGGGGGGGAAGAGAAGACTGGGGGGCGGGGGAAGAGTCTGGGGGGCGGGAGAGAGACTGGGGGGGGGAGAGAGACTGGGGGGGGGGAAGTCTGGGGGGGGGGGAAGTCTGGGGGGGGGGGAAGAGAGACTGGGGGGGAAAGAGTGTCTGGGGGGGGGAAGAGAGTCTGGGGGGGGGGAAGAGAGTCTGGGGGGGGGGAAGAGAGTCTGGGGGGGGGGAAGAGAGTCTGGGGGGGGGAAGAGAGTCTGGGGGGGAAGAGTCTGGGGGGGAGAGAGACTGGGGGGGGGCGAGAGAGGGAGACTGAGGGGGTGAGAGAAGGAGACTGAGGGGGTGAGAGAAGGAGACTGAGGGGGTGAGAGAGGGAGACTGAGGGGGTGAGAGAGGGAGACTGAGGGAGAGGGGTGAGAGGGAGACTGAGGGGGAGGGGTGAGAGGGAGACTGGGGGGTGGGCAGAGAGAGTGGGAGGAGAGAGAGAGAGAAACTGGGGGGAGAAAGTAGGAGAGAAACTGGTGGGGGAGGGAAGAGAAAGACTGGGGAGAGAGAGAGAGAAAGAGACTGGGGCAAGAGAGAGAGAGAGAGATCGAGAGACTGGTGCGCGTGAGAGAGTGAGAGACTGGAGAGGCGAGGGGTGGAGAGAGAGAGAGAGAGAGAGACTGGTGCGCGCGAGAGAGTGAGAGAGAGAGAGAGAGAGCGTGGGGGAGCGGGAGGGAGGGAGAGACTGGGGGCGGGAGAGAGGGAGAGACTGGGGGCGGGAGAGAGGGAGAGACTGGGGGCGGGAGAGAGGGAGAGACTGGGGGCGGGAGAGAGGGAGAGACTGGGGGCGGGAGAGAGGGAGAGACTGGGGGCGGGAGAGAGGGAGAGACTGGGGGCGGGAGAGAGGGAGAGACTGGGGGCGGGAGAGAGGGAGAGACTGGGGGCGGGAGAGAGGGAGAGGCTGGGGGCGGGAGAGGGGGAGAGGCTGGGGGCGGGAGAGGGGGAGAGGCTGGGGGCGGGAGAGAGGGAGAGGCTGGGGGCGGGAGAGAGGGAGAGGCTGGGGGCGGGAGAGAGGGAGAGACTGGGGGCGGGAGAGAGGGAGAGACTGGGGGCGGGAGAGAGGGAGAGACTGGGGGCGGGAGAGAGGGAGAGACTGGGGGCGGGAGAGAGGGAGAGACTGGGGGCGGGAGCGAGGGAGAGACTGGGGGCGGGAGCGAGGGAGAGACTGGGGGCGGGAGAGAGGGAGAGACTGGGGGCGGGAGAGAGGGAGAGACTGGGGGCGGGAGAGAGGGAGAGACTGGGGGCGGGAGAGAGGGAGAGACTGGGGGCGGGAGAGAGGGAGAGACTGGGGGCGGGAGAGAGGGAGAGACTGGGGGCGGGAGAGAGGGAGAGACTGGGGGCGGGAGAGAGGGAGAGACTGGGGGCGCGAGA
Source organism: Pristiophorus japonicus (assembly GCF_044704955.1). NCBI lineage: Eukaryota > Metazoa > Chordata > Chondrichthyes > Pristiophoridae > Pristiophorus > Pristiophorus japonicus. Next base: position 199,116,433 of record NC_091978.1, read on the forward strand.
GAGGGAGAGACTGGGGGCGCGAGAGAGGGAGAGACTGGGGGCGGGAGAGAGGGATAGACTGGGGGCGGGAGAGAGGGAGAGACTGGGGGCGGGAGAGAGGGAGAGACTGGGGGCGGGAGAGAGGGAGAGACTGGGGGCGGGAGAGAGGGAGAGACTGGGGGCGGGAGAGAGGGAGAGACTGGGGGCGGGAGAGAGGGAGAGACTGGGGGCGGGAGAGAGGGAGAGACTGGGGGCGGGAGAGAGGGAGAGACTGGGGGCGGGAGAGAGGGAGAGACTGGGGGCGGGAGAGAGGGAGAGACTGGGGGCGGGAGAGAGGGAGAGACTGGGGGCGGGAGAGAGGGAGAGACTGGGGGCGGGAGAGAGGGAGAGACTGGGGGCGGGAGAGAGGGAGAGACTGGGGGCGGGAGAGAGGGAGAGACTGGGGGCGGGAGAGAGGGAAAGACTGGGGGCGGGAGAGAGGGAGAGACTGGGGGCGGGAGAGAGGGAGAGACTGGGGGCGGGAGAGAGGGAGAGACTGGAGGCGGGAGAGAGAGAGAGACTGGGGGCGGGAGAGAGAGAGACTGGGGGCGGGAGAGAGGGAGACTGGGGACGGGAGAGAGAGAGAGAGAGAAAGAGACTGGGGCAAGAGAGAGAGCGAGAGAGATCGAGAGACTGGTGCGCGCGAGAGAGAGACTGGGGGGAGGGGTGGAGAGAGAGAGACTGGTGCGCGCGAGAGAGTGAGAGAGTGGGGCGGGGGGGAGAGAGACTGGGGGGGGAGAGAGACTGGGGGGGAGAGAGACTGGGGGGGAGAGAGACTGGGGGGGAGAGAGACTGGGGGGGAGAGAGACTGGGGGGGAGAGAGACTGGGGGGGAGAGAGACTGGGGGGGAGAGAGACTGGGGGGGAGAGAGACTGGGGGGGAGAGAGACTGGGGGGGAGAGAGACTGGGGGGGAGAGAGACTGGGGGGGAGAGAGACTGGGGGGGAGAGAGACTGGGGGGGAGAGAGACTGGGGGGGAGAGAGACTGGGGGGGAGAGAGACTGGGGGGGAGAGAGACTGGGGGGGAGAGAGACTGGGGGGGAGAGAGACTGGGGGGGAGAGAGACTGGGGGGGAGAGAGACTGGGGGGGAGAGAGACTGGGGGGGAGAGAGACTGGGGGGGAGAGAGACTGGGGGGGAGAGAGACTGGGGGGGAGAGAGACTGGGGGGGAGAGAGACTGGGGGGGAGAGAGACTGGGGGGGAGAGAGACTGGGGGGGAGAGAGACTGGGGGGGAGAGAGACTGGGGGGGAGAGAGACTGGGGGGGAGAGAGACTGGGGGGGAGAGAGACTGGGGGGGAGAGAGACTGGGGGGGAGAGAGACTGGGGGGGAGAGAGACTGGGGGGGAGAGAGACTGGGGGGGAGAGAGACTGGGGGGGAGAGAGACTGGGGGGGAGAGAGACTGGGGGGGAGAGAGACTGGGGGGGAGAGAGACTGGGGGGGAGAGAGACTGGGGGGGAGAGAGACTGGGGGGGAGAGAGACTGGGGGGGAGAGAGACTGGGGGGGAGAGAGACTGGGGGGGAGAGAGACTGGGGGGGAGAGAGACTGGGGGGGAGAGAGACTGGGGGGGAGAGAGACTGGGGGGGAGAGAGACTGGGGGGGAGAGAGACTGGGGGGGAGAGAGACTGGGGGGGAGAGAGACTGGGGGGGAGAGAGACTGGGGGGAGAGAGACTGGGGGGAGAGAGACTGGGGGGGAGAGAGACTGGGGGGGAGAGAGACTGGGGGGGAGAGAGACTGGGGGGGAGAGAGACTGGGGGGGAGAGAGACTGGGGGGGAGAGAGACTGGGGGGGAGAGAGACTGGGGGGGAGAGAGACTGGGGGGGAGAGAGACTGGGGGGGAGAGAGACTGGGGGGGAGAGAGACTGGGGGGAGAGAGACTGGGGGGGAGAGAGACTGGGGGGGAGAGAGACTGGGGGGGAGAGAGACTGGGGGGGAGAGAGACTGGGGGGGAGAGAGACTGGGGGGGAGAGAGACTGGGGGGGAGAGAGACTGGGGGGGAGAGAGACTGGGGGGGAGAGAGACTGGGGGGGAGAGAGACTGGGGGGGAGAGAGACTGGGGGGGAGAGAGACTGGGGGGGAGAGAGACTGGGGGGGAGAGAGAGAGAGAGAGGGACTGGGGGGGAGAGAGAGAGAGAGAGGGACTGGGGGGAGAGAGAGAGAGAGAGGGACTGGGGGGGAGAGAGAGAGAGAGAGGGACTGGGGGGGAGAGAGAGAGAGAGAGGGACTGGGGGGAGAGAGAGAGAGAGAGGGACTGGGGGGGAGAGAGAGAGAGAGAGAGGGACTGGGGGGGAGAGAGAGAGAGAGGGACTGGGGGGAGAGAGAGAGAGACTGGGGGGGAGAGAGAGAGAGAGAGGGACTGGGGGGGAGAGAGAGAGAGAGAGGGACTGGGGGGGAGAGAGAGAGAGAGAGAGGGACTGGGGGGGAGAGAGAGAGAGAGGGACTGGGGGGAGAGAGAGAGAGACTGGGGGGGAGAGAGAGAGAGAGAGAGGGACTGGGGGGGAGAGAGAGAGAGAGGGACTGGGGGGGAGAGAGAGAGAGAGGGACTGGGGTGGAGAGAGAGAGAGAGGGACTGGGGGGGAGAGAGAGAGAGAGGGACTGGGGGGGGAGAGAGAGAGAGAGAGGGACTGGGGGGGAGAGAGAGAGAGAGAGGGACTGGGGGGGGAGAGAGAGAGAGAGAGGGACTGGGGGGGAGAGAGAGAGAGAGAGGGACTGGGGGGGGAGAGAGAGAGAGGGACTGGGGGGGAGAGAGAGAGAGAGAGGGACTGGGGGAGAGAGAGAGAGAGAGAGGGACTGGGGGAGAGAGAGAGAGAGAGAGAGGGACTGGGGGGGGGGGAGAGAGAGAGAGGGACTGGGGGGGGGAGAGAGAGAGAGGGACTGGGGGGGGGGAAAGAGAGGGGGACTGAGGGGGGAAGAGTGTGCGAGAGAGAGAGAGAGAGAGAGAGAGAGAGACTGGGGGGAAATAGAGGGTGTTATGCATGTATGCCTACAATGTTATGATGTAATGTTACGATGTACTGTAACACTGAATGTACCTTCACCCTGTACACATCTTACCTGTACACCAGAGGGTGTTGCTGCTGGAGACCTAAGCATCACCTACACTTTGCAGGTAACCCAATATAAAAGGGAGCTTACCCCTTGGTGTCCTCACTCTAGGAGCTGCAATAAAGGACTAGAGTCTTCATAGTTTAAGTACCATACCCCTGCCTCGTGGAGTCATTAACAGAGTGCCTACATACACAACTGGCAACGAGGTCACAAACTACACACACGTCGAATCTCAGCAACTTTCAACAGTTCACCGATGGGGAAGATTGGGACGTCTTCGTGGAAAAGTTGGAACACTTCTTCATAGTCAATGACCTGGATGGGGACACACCGGCTACACTGCCGAACAAGCACAGGGCCATCCTGCTTAGTAGTTGTGGGCCCACTATCCATGGCCTCGTCAGAGACTTGCTAGCCCCAACGAAGACAACAACCAAGAGCTATAGGGAACTTGTAACCTTAATACAGGAGAAACTAAAACCCAAAGAAAGCATCCTCACAGCCAGGCACCGGTTCTACACTCACCGGCGACCTGAAGGCCAAGAAATTGCTGAGTCTGCTGCAGATTTAAGAAGATTGGCTACGTCGTGTGATTTTGGCGACCACCTTAACGACGCACTAAGGGACATATTTGTTATCGGAATCGGCCACGAGGTCTCCTCCACAAACTGCTCTCTGCGGACATCACAGTTACCCTGCAGAAGGCAATTAAAGTGAGCCAGGCCTACATGATTTCCATCGGCGACTCCAAGTGAATGATGACCCACACCTAGGACTCTAAACTGACGAATGCAGTGAACTGAATGGCTACTTCTAAAGGCAGAAATGCTGCCCCGAGTCCCACAACCCGGAGTCTGCCACATGGGGCAAACCGGCTAGCCCCATGTGGCGGACTCAGGGCCCACCAGTGCCGCTACAAAGACTATACCTGCAAAGCAAAAGGGCACCTTCAGAGAATGTGCAGAAAAAGCTTTACATCGCTGAAGAGTTGGCTGATCACAGGGGCTCTGACACAGATGAAGATGAAGCTGCTCAACCCCTGGAAGAAGAGTATGGAATTTATACCTGCTCCACCGACGGTTCCCCATGGAAGATG
>NC_091978.1:200620794-200701559 GCF_044704955.1 Pristiophorus japonicus
AACCTACAGGGCTATGGACCAAGAGGAAGTAGGATTAGGCTGGATAGCTCTTGGTTAGCCGGCGCAGACACGATGGGCCGAAATGGCCTCCTTCCGTGCTGTAAATCTTTATGATTCTACGATTCTGTCTGCTAACTTCGAGAATTGCTACGTGGGCTGGGGCAAGCGTCGACCCTCTATATCAGTGGGCCCGCTCGTGGGAGAGGAAGCCTTCCCATCTCCCCCTTACATTTGGCGCTGCGAGCAGGGTACGGACTTCCCAAACGGAACAATGACCCAGCTGTTGGGGTGAGTATGTTTTAATTTACCACCTTCAAGTTAGAGCTGTGGCATTGTAAACTGCAAGGGAAGGACTCATCTGTAGTGAGTCCCGGAGGGATGGAGACGGAGGACAAGGACGATTTAGGGGTGAAAGGGGGTCAAAAGGTGCATCCTAAAACGCGCGCGTGGAGGTAGCATGGCAGTGCGAGGGTACGACTCAAGGGAAGATATAAAGGGAAAGAGAGGTCTATTGACCCGAAGCGATACGCGCGCACGGTACTGGGACGAGAGAACAGCAGTGCGATCCGGGTACGACGCAAGGAAAGATATAGAGGGAGAGGGAGGTCTATTGACCCGAAGCGGTACGAGCGCAAGGTGCTGAGACGAGAGAGAGAGGGAATAGAGACAACATCCCTGAGCAGTGACGGGATATACTGACCCAAAGCGTGCAGTGGTACGAGTGCACAGCGCCAAGGGAAGACATATAAATAGCGTCCTGCATACCTGACACGAATTTAAGGGAGTACCCAAGACCCTCATAGCCCGAAGAAGATGGGTAACACTGCTAGTAAAAAGGCGAATAAAGCCAATCATTAATTGTAACTTGCGTAACTACGTAATGCCATAAAAAAGCTGGTGGTGAACTATCTGCGAAGATGTAAAAGGGACTTTTGAAAAATGTTAAAACAGCAAGCTTTAGCAGTTTAGGAAAAAACATCGTAACGACCTTGAAACTGGAACATTTTGAGATAACGAAAAGCAGCCCTCAAAGCCTACGTGCTAGACTCCGTTCTAGTTATGGAGAAAAGAAAAAAGATAAAGACGCAACTTTGAAAGAAAACAAATTGAACGATTTGAAAGAAAAAGTGTCTTCGATTGTCTGATGATTTTAAATTAACAAATTTATGGAGTCACGAGCCCTCCGTGTAAAATACAAAACCTAATACTTGTTGATGTCGGCTGTGAAAAAGATATTGGTTTAATTGGAAAAAAAAGAATTTGAAGAGGTAAAAGACACTCTCCATTGATAATGATTTTAAATTACGAGAAAGTTTCACTGCAGTATGAAAGATTTCCAAAATGGACGTTGTTTATCAAGAAAAGTCCCGAACAGTCGAAACAAGCAGGAGGGTTTTGAAAATAACGAGGAGAAAAGATCTAAGCTATGTGAACTCAGCACAGAAAGAAAAAACTGGGAATTAGAGAATCTTACTGAATTTTTAAATGGAAAATGGAACTGGCACGGATGTTTAGATTTTGTGCTAAGAGAGGAAAAAACACAAGATTTGCCCAGTGAACGGGACCGTAAAATAAAACGAAATGTTAGAATGTATACAGCTTGTGTGAAAATTGGATTTCAGTAAACAAAATAGCTATTAAAAATGTGTGGTCTCGTTTTAAATCAAAAAAAAAATCTTTGGCAAGTACTTGAATTAGAAGTTAAAAAAAGAATTTGGAGTTTAATCTAAAATGCCGTCTTTCCTGATGAGAAGACTGTTATTATGACGGCTTTACTAATGATTTCTGCTGTTTTAACGGATTCCTAATTTCTCAGCAAGTTTTGAAGGCACAAAGACTTAAAAAAGAATTTTTCGGATGATTACGCAAAGTCACGTAATGACATCAGGCCTTCTTACAAACCTGTAAAGGAGTTAACCCTTTCCATTGACAGCTGTTTTATACTGGACATTATTAATTTGGATTTCTAAATAGAATAAAAAAGACTCACCTGACAGATAGAGGAAATGGTGGGATAGTCAGAATAAAAATAAAAACAGAACTAGCCTATGTAATAATACTCGCCTGATACAAATAAAAGAAAGATACTCAAACAAAACAAATTCAAGAGTTAAAAGCTAAGATAAATAAGCTGGAAGAGATTTTTTTTTTAAATGGGACCAGACGAATAGTGCAGTGCGCAGCCATAGCACCATCACCGATGGCAATAGAGCCCACGGTGGGTAAGTGTAGTCCACAAACCCAACCTAACCCTTACCTCCGATTTCACAGAGTGACCTCGACATGCATGGATAAATGATGAGTAGACCAGAACCTAACACCTGGTGATGACCAGGATCTGTTTAAAATTTGCAGATAAAACACTCACCGAGATGGGACCGCAGCGGCTACTTCGACTCTGGAGACTCAGGATACTGGGAACCTTAAGGCCCACACAAGCACTGGATAATACAGATGGACTACGAGAGATATAGCACACGCAGGAAAGACACAACTACATGAACTAGCTTTGTTTAATTTAACTGACGAAATATGCATCCCAGCAGCCAAGGACTGGAGCAAGGACAGAACTTATTTTAACGCATGGCTATGTATAGTGTATTAAGTAAGGTTGTAATACAGCAGGCTGCCGATGCTATGGGCACCAGTAGAGGACAGGAGCTAGTTCATAGGACCAAAAGGGGAAGGACGCAGAAATCCAACTGGATGGAATTTCAGTTCTAGAAGCTCATGCCTGGGCGGACAAAGCTGCAAACAAGCAGCCAAATCCACCCCGCAAGAGAAACAGAAGGGTGGGAACAGAACGGAGCAAAAAGGGAAGTGGGATCCCAGGATGTTTAGGAAACTGGCCAGTGGGATAAAATGAAGACCAAGAGAGGTCTCTGGAATATAAGGTGTATGTCCCGGAGCATGACACGGTTATAACACGGAGAAGCCGGTATTGATCATGCGCAGCGCAAACACGAAGGAATACAACCTAAAAAGGGGGGCGGATGGAGTGTGAAGCCCTACCACTGCCCCAACAACCACCCTGGGGACAACAACTCTTCCCAGCACAACCACGCAAGTCCCCCCATAAGCCCGTCCATAAAGACTGGAGCCAAAGGGGGGCTCGTAATAAAATAATCTAAAGAAAGGATATCATTTGGGGTGCGTCAGCGACTACTTAACCTAAATCTAATGGATATCATTCTTCCTAGCTTCTGTGGGAATGAAACTATAAAGTCTATACCAGAACCTGGCACAACGGATCCTCGAAGGCCCAGAATCCACTACCCTGAGATGCGGCAGGGGTTACGACCTGTATGCAATATCTGACCGGGCTAACAACTTAATGGCGTAGTCTTGAGGAGTTTACTGGGGAGGGACTTGGATAACCAAGCCCTACATGCGTGGTGGGGAGATGGCGCGGAAGGGGAACTGTTACAGGTGGCCCATAATTACAGAAACATGCCAAGATAATAAATTTGATCCACGCAATGGGGAATGACATAAGTAAACGATTACAAGCTGAGGTAGTTTGCTCCAGGTATGAAGTACAACATAATTTGGAGCAACTCCAGAATGGGGTCATACCAGATTGGATTCCAAACAGCATACTTAACAATTGGACTGTAGATAAAAAAATGAATAACACATGGGTGCCAAATTTCAGATATATTACTGGGTGGGTGAATATGATCAGATTTGTGTTGTCCATACCACAGTATGATGTAACACAGGGAGACCCCTTATACGAGATCGATAATATTGGTGAAGTAAGAAACCAAACTCGGTTGCGTTACCATCAGCCTGCCAGACGGGTGATTAAAGTTAACAATAGTACCAGAGGCATTGCCATAACCGACTGCTATAAAAATAACCAAGTGGTTTTATGTCGAGGTACGCCACGAATGACGAATGATGATTGCGGATTCCACCAGATAAACGGATGTATGCTGAGTATCACTCCTCTTGAACACGATCTGGAGACCATCGCTGCCCTACAAGGGAACGGAGAGTGGTGCGTAAGCACGGGGGCAGCCAACTTAACCATGTACATCCCGAGACAACGGAAATCATCCAAGGAATAATTACGGATACCCACCGAGAGGGGTACGAAGAGGCGGTATGGGAACCACAAGACAAACAGATACCGGAATTAAATGAGGAACAATTACGGCTGGTGCAAGGAATCCAGAATCAAAGATGACAGTATATCCAGCTGATGGAAGAAATAGACAACTTACAGAGAGACACTAACGCAATGCTGGCTGATCAGCCCTGGTACTCAAAGCTGTGGGACATTGGACTTGATATTCAAATTCACCCATGGATAAAAATAATATCACATGTACTTGTAGTAATACAGGGCCTGGTGTGATGGTCATGATGGGATTAACATGTGCACGAATTAAACAGGTCAAACGATACGTCAGGGCACGCACTATGATTAAGGCCATAAGGGATGAAAATTTAAGCAATCCTACAGGAAGGACTTACCTTATATAACTCTGTGGGAAGGTTTCAGGAGGTCCTGAAGCTTGGGAGATGGCCACCCAGGTGAACGAACCTATCTGGAACTCGCCTACAGGGAGATAGTTATCGGGAAATATGGCCAGCTTGGCGTATAGCCAAGAGCCAAAAGGGGGGAATTGTCAGAGAAATTTGGCATTAGGGGTACCAGCGGGATAAGGGTTAAAGTGCTGGTTCCTGCACCGACCCATAAGGAGGTGAAAGGCCTCTCTTCGGCCTTGTACCAAGGCTCCAGAAGTTATCAATTCAATAATATTCCGACAGAATACGATGTGAGAACCTAAACAGACATTGATAAGACCTTGCGAAGAGGCTCGAGGCGGACTCACAGGCACCAAGGAAATGGATAACAAATTCCAACCTAATGATACCATTCTGGGAATGGTCTAAGATGGTCACGAGATCATGGCCTGTCAGACAGAGCTCATGACCTGTCAATCGGAATAGTACTGATAAGGTAGTCCAATTAGAGAAGTAGCACTGATAAGGTGGTCCAATTAGAAATCTAGGGAGGTCTTGTCCGGTAACAGAGGGGTTTTGAAATGTATAAGAGTTGTATGATTGTGCTGTTCAGGGAGCACCTCCACTCACAGGCGACTGTGATAAGAGGTGTCCCCGGACGTTCGTAATAAAGATCGTTATACTTTGCCATCCGTCTCTGTCTGCTAACTTCGAGAATTGCTACGTGGGCTGGGGCGAGCGTCGACCCTCTATATCAGTGGGCCCGCTCGTGGGAGAGGAAGCCTTCCCATCTCCCCCTTGCAGGTGGGTTTGGTAGTGAGATTTGTTGCCAGTGGAGGTCCCCGTGGTTTCTGGTTGTGAGTCCATGACTACTCCATTCTCACCTACCCCCCCCCCCCCCCGCCCCCCCCACACAGATATCATGCTAATGGCCTGTTACATGCAAGTTGCATTCAAGTTCATCACATGGGTTTTACATTTACATCTTGGTACATTTGTTGGGTGGATTACAGTTGTGTTTCTTTTTGTGTGGTACATTTACATGATCAGTACAGGTATATCAGTACAAGTACACAAGGACAGTCTAGTTCCAGCACGGCCGGATGAGATCCGGGTCGTCTGGTGGCGGCGCAGTGCCCCATGCTAGTGGGTCTGTGGATGAGGTGAGCACATTTTGCTCGAGTTGCCGGAGCTCAGGGCTCTTGCCATTACTCCTAGTGTCGGGCAAGCCCAAAGAGAGCTGATGTATCTGTGACCTTCCTGTCCTTTTCATTTAGACAGTGTCGCTGCTGCTCCCAAGGAAGGGGTCTGAGCAAGTGAGCCTTTCATTTAAGCGATGGTGGGGCTGCCTCTTCTTGTCTAGCAGTTCGCAGAGGACTGCTGACTCGCTTTCCTTGAGGGCACCATTGTGAGCACTCTCTAGTTTGGGATCCTGGCGCAGTTTACTATTTCTGGCCCGTGGCAGTTCATGCCATCGGGTGCCTGCAATGTTAAACCGATCTGAGGCAGGGTATCGCTACCGGTGCCTCTGCTCTCCGGGGATCATTTACTCTGCGGCTTGTCTACTTCTGTCAGCTGTGGGGACACTTTATGATACATCGTTCTGGTTCCGGGGATGCAGGCTATAGCATTGGGTAGCCCGCTGGACCTGTATTCGACCGATAGGTGTTCGCTCACTATATTGGCTGATTGCAATTTGCACCCGACATCGCTCAACATTTTGTTCGTTTCAGCTGGACTTTTACATTGGTTACCGAGTAGGTAGGCCCTGAGGTCAGCAAGTAGGTAGGCCCTGAGGTCAGCGAGTCGGAAGTTCGGAGGCCGGGAGTTCGGAGGCCAGGAGGTCATTGAGGTGAGTTGGTAATTAGCTCTCTTTTTTCTATTTTCTCTCTTTCTTTTTAAGGAGGTCGGGAGTTTGGAGGCCGAGAGGTCAGGAGGCCACAGAGGTCGGTGAGTTTGGGAGGCCACAGAGGTCGGTGAGGTGAGTTGATGAGTAGCTCTCTTTTCTCTATTTCTTTTTAAGTAGATTTTAAACGAGATAAGGCTAACTAGAGGGATGGCAGCGCAGCTCAGCCCTGTGGAGTGCACATCCTGCGGCATATGGGAAGTCCTGGATGCTTCCCGCAGCTTAGACAACCGTGTGTGCAGGAGGTGTCTCCAGCTTCAACTGCTCGAACTCCGCGTTTCAGAGCTGGAGCAGTGGGTGGAGTCAATAAGATGCATCTGCGAGGCTGAGAATTACGTGGATAGCACGTTTCAGGAGGTGGTTACCCCGCAGCTTAAAGGCGTGCAGGTGGAGGGGAAGTGGTTGACCACCAGACGTAGTAAGTGTGCTTGGCAGGTAGTGCAGGAGTCCCCCTGTGAGTCCATCTCGCTTTCAAACCAATATTGAATTCTGAGTATCGGTGAGGACGATGGTGCTTCTGGGGAGTGCAGCCAGAGCCAATTCCAAGGCACCACGGGTGGCTCAGCTGCACAGGGGGGAGGGACGAAGAACAAAAAAGCCCTAGTGATAGGGGATTCTATAGTTAGGGGAACAGACAGGCGTTTCTGCGGCCGTAGACGTGACTCCCGAATGGTTTTGTGCCTCCCTGGTGCCAGGGTCAAGGATGTCACAGAGCGGACACAGGGCATCCTGCGGCGGAAGGGTAAAAAGCTAGAGGTCATGGTCCATATCGGGACTGACGTGTAAAATGAGGGATGAGTTCCTACCTGAAGAATTTAGGAAGCTCGGAAGAAAATTAAAGGGTAGGACCTCAAAGGTAGTAATCTCCGGGTTACTACCGGTGCCACATACTAATGAGTACAAGAATAGAAGGATAGAGAGGATGAACATGTGGCTGGAAAATTGGTGTTGGAGGGAGAGCTTTAAATTCTTGAGGCATTGGGACCACTTCTGGGGGAGATGGGACCTGTACAAATTGGACGGGTTGCACCTCAAAAGCGCCGGGACCAATATCCTCGCGGGGAGCTTTGCTAGTGCTGTTGGGGAGAGTTTAAACTAGCTTGGCCGGGGGATGGGAACCGGAGAACAAATTCAAAAGGGAAGGAAGTGAAACAGAAGTTGGATAGCAAGAATCTAGAAAGCGAATCTATAAGACAGAGGAAACAGGGCTTAGTATGTAGTAAGTAAGGAGGTCTTCCTGTGCTGAATGGTATATACTTCAATGCAAGGAGTATAGCGAATAAGGCGGATGAGCTAAGAGCACAGGTAGACACTTGGAATATGACATTATAGCCATTACAGAAACATGGCTGAAAGAGGGGCAAGTTTGGCAGATTAATATTCCTGGCTACAGGATTTTTAGACAAGATAGAGAGGGGGGTAAAAGGGGGAGGTTTGCGGTACTAATTAAATAAACTCTTACAGTGGTGAGGAGGGATGATAGGTTAGAGGGATCATTAACTGAGGCCATATGGGTCGAATTGAAAAATAAAAAAGAGGCGATCACACTGCTGGACGTGTATTATAGACCCCCAAACAGTGGGAGGGAGATAGAGGAGCAAATATGTAGGCAAATTGCTGTGAAGTCTAAAAATCATAGGGTAGTAATAGTAGGGGATTTTAACTATCCAAATATTGATTGGGACAAATTTAGTGTGAAGGGTATAGAGGGTGCGGAATTCTTGAAATGCATTCAAGAGAGCTTTTTTAGTCAGTATGTAGCAAGCCCAACACGAGAGGGGCGGTCTTGGATTTAGTTTTGAGGAATGAAGCTGGGCAAGTTGAAGGGGTATTAGTGGGGGAGCATTTGGGTGCCAGTGACCATAATTCAGTCAGATTCAAGTTGGTTATGGATAAGGACAAGAGTAGGCCTGGAATAAAAGTTCTGAATTGGGTAAAGCTAATTTTGTAAGTTAAGGAATGATTTGTCCATAGTGGACTGGAAATAGCTACTTTTGGGTAAATCGGTGTCAGAACAGTGGGAGGCATTCAAGGAGGAGATTCAAAAGGTTCAGGCCAAACATGTGCCCTTAAAGAAAAAAAGCAGGAAAAATAATTTTAGAGCCCCGTGGATGTCTAGGGACTTACAGGGGAGTATTAAGAAAAAAAGGAACGCTTATGTCACATATCAACAGCTAAATACTTTAGAATCTTTAGAGGAATATAGAAAGATAAGAGGTAAAATTAAAAAGCAATGCTAAGAGAGAGCATGAGAAATTCTTGGCCAGTAAAATTAAGGAAAACCTAAGATGTTCTATAAATATATTAAGAGTAAGAGGGTAACTAAGGAAAGGGTAGGGCCTATTAGAGACCATGAGGGTAATCTTTGTGAGGAGACGGAAGATGTTGGTAGGGTTCTTAATGAATACTTTGCATCTGTTTTCACAAAGGAAAGAGGTAATACAGATACTGCTATAAAGGAGGAGTGTGATATTCTGGATGAAATAAATATAGTGAGAGAGAAAGTATTAAGGAGTTTAGCAGCTTTGAAAGTAGATAAGTCCCCAGGCCTGGATGAAATGCATCCCAGGTTGTTGAGCGAAGTAAATGAGGAAATAGCAGAGGCCTTGACCATCATTTTCCAGTCCTCTTTGGATACGGGCGTGGTGCCGGAGGATTGGAGGACTGCTAATGTAGTACGATTGTTTATGAAGGGAAAAAGGGATAGGCCGAGTAATTACAGGTCTGTCAGCCTAACATCAGTGGTGGGAAAATTATTGGAAAAATTCCTGAAAGACAGGATAAATCTGCATTTGGAAAGGCAAGGATTAATGAGGGACAGTCAGCACGGATTTGTTAAGGGAACCTGATTGAATTTTTTGAGGAGGTAACCAAGAGGGTCGATGAGGGTAGTGCGTACGATGTAGTTTATATGGACTTTAGCAAGGCTTTTGATAAGGTCCCGCATGGTAGACTGGTCATGAAGGTTAAAGCCCATGGGATCCAGGGCAAAGTGGTAAATTGGATCCAAAATTGGCTTGGAGGTAGGAAGCAAAGGGTAATGATTGATGGATGTTTTTGTGACTGGAAGGATGTTTCCAGTGGGGTTCCGCAGGGCTCAGTACTGGATCCCTTGCTTTTTGTGGTATATATCAACGATTTAGATTTGAATATAGGAAGTATGATTAAGAAGTTTGCAGACGACACTAAAATTGGCTGTATGGTTGATAATTAAGAGGAAAGTCATGGGGTGCAGGAGGATATCAATCTACTGGTCAGGTAGGCAGAGCAGTGGCAAATGGAATTTAATTCAGAGAAGTGTGAGGTGCACTTTTGGAGGGCTAATAAGGAAAGGGTATACACATTAAACGATAGGTCACTAAATAGTGTAAATGAACAAAGGGACCTTGGAGTGCTTGTCCAAAGATCCCTGAAAGTAGCAGGCCAGGTGGATAAGGTAGTTAAGAAGGCATACGGAATGCTTACCTTTATTGGCCAAGGCATAGAATATAAGAGCAGGGAGGTTATGCTTAAATTATATAATACTTTGGTTAGGCCACAGCTGGAGTACTGCGTGCAGTTCTGGTCGCCATATTATAGGAAGGACGTGATTGCACTAGACAGGTTGTGGAGGAGATTTACTAGGATGCTGCCTGGAATGGAGAATCTTAGTTATGAGGACAGATTGGATAGGCTGGGTTTTTTCTAATTGGAACAGAGGAGGTTGAGAGGAGACCTCATCAAGGTGTACAAAATATTGCGGGGCCTGGACATCATTGATAGGAAGCGTCTATTTCCATTGGTGGAGTGGTCTATTACGAGGGGACATAGTGTTAAAGTGGTTGGTGGAAGGTTTAGAGGAGATTTGAGGGGGTGCTTCTTTACGAAGAGGGTTGTGGGGATCTGGAACTTGCTGCCAGGAAGAGTGGTGGATGCAGAAACCCTCACCACTTTTAAGAGATTATTGGATGGGCACTTAAAGTGCAGTAACCTGCAGGGTTACTGACCTAGAGCTGGTAATTGGGATTAGACTAGACGACCTTTTGTTGGTTGGCGCAGATATAATGGTAAGTACTGCAGGGAATAGAATACGGCCAGGGTGATCTCCTGGACTAGTGTCAATCGCCTGGATGGTTCGGAGAGGAATTTTCCCAGATTTTTTCTCCCTAAATTGGCCTGGGTTTTTATCTGGTTTTTGCCTCTCCCAGGAGATCACATTGGCTCCAGTTGGGGTCGCGTGTAGAGGTTTTTAGTATAAGGGGTGTTGCAGTGGTGTGGAGTGGACTGGTTGGGCTGGGTGCTCTTTGCCTTTCCGTAACTGTTCATGGGTTTGTATGTAACCTTTAGGGCTGCTGACGAAGGGCCGTGTGGCTCTTTGTCGGCCGGTGCGGACACAATGGGCCGAAATGGCCTCCTTCTGCGCTATAAATTTCTATGTTTCTATGTCTCTATTCAAAAATGGCAGGTTACTGGCCTCCTTTAAAATGGCCTTACTATTTTTACCCCAATCGTCTTCCTTGCGTGGAACCATGTGTCGTTGCTCCATTAACGCTGCACCTCGTGGTTTGGACGCCATCTTTTCCCTGTCCATGATGTCGACTGCCGCGATCTTCTTTCCCAGGGATTCTGCCACTGAAGCTGGGAAGGCGCCCTCGGATCCAATTTTCCTCCCCAGGAGTCCTGCCATTGAAACCGGGAAGGTGCATTCGGGTCGTCTCGGCCGGATCATCGCCACACAGTCGTGATGAGCGGTCTGTGCCTCGGGGGCTGCGCGGATCTGCTCTCCGGTGCCTGGTCCAACCGAAGGTAGGGGCTTGCTCTGCCTCTGAGCACGGGGGACGTCGATCGTTGGAGGGATGAAGTCTTCCCATTACCAATGAATCTTCCCCATAGAGAATTCCGCAGGTTAACAACTCTCAGAGTGAAGAAATTTCTCCTCATCTCAGTCCTAAATGGCTTACCCCTTATCCTTAGACAGTGTCCCCTGGTTCTGGACTTCCACAACATCAGGAAGATTCTTCCTGCATCTAACCTGTCCAGTCCCGTCAGAATTTTATGTTTCTATGAGATCCCCTCTCATTCTTCTAAACTCCAGTGAATACAGGCCCAGTCGATCCAGTCTCTCTAAATATGTCAGTCCCGCCATCCCGGGAATCAGTCTGGAGAATCTTTGCTGCATTCCCTCAATAGCAAGAACGTGCTTCCTCAGATTAGGAGACCAAATCTGAACACAATATTCTAGTTGAGGCCTCACCAAGCCCTGTACAATTTAGAAAAATAGAAAATAGGTGCAGGAGTAAATCATTCGGCCCTTCGAGCCTGCACCACCATTCAATAAGATCATGGCTGATCATAACTGCAGTAAGACCTCCCTGCTCCTATACTCAAATCCCCTAGCTATGAAGGCCAACATACCATTTGCCTTCTTCACTGCCTGCTGTATCTGCATGCCAACTTTCAATGACTGATGTACCATGACACCCAGGTCTCTCCCCTTTCCTTAATCTGCTGTCATTCAGATAATATTCTGCCTTCCTGTTTTTGCCACCAAAGTGGATAACCTCATATTTATCCACATTATACTGCATCTGCCATGCATGTGCCCACGCACCTAACCTGTCCAATTTACCCTGTGGCCTCTTAGCATCCTCCTCAGAGCACACACTGCCATCCAGCTTAGTGTCATCTGCAAACTTGGAGATATTACACTCAATTCCTTCATCCAAATCATTGATGTATATTGTAAATAGCTGGGGTCCCAGCACTGAGCCCTGCAGCACCCCACCAGTCACTGCCTGCCATTCTGAAAAGGACCCATTTATCCCGACTCTCTGCTTCCTGTCTGCCAACCAGTTCTCTATCCACGTCAGTACATTACCCCCAATACCATGTGCTTTAATTTTGTACAAAATCTCTTGTGTGGGACCTTGTCAAAAGCCTTTTGAAAGTCCAAACACACCACATCCACTGGTTCTCCCTTGTCCATTCTACTAGTTACATCCTCAAAAAATTCTAGAAAAATAGTCAAGCATGATTTCCCTTTCATAACTCTATGCTGACTTGGACCGATCCTGTCACTGCTGTCCAAATGCGTTGCTATTTCATCTTTAATAATTGATTCCAACATTTTCCCCACTACTGATGTCAGGCTAACCGGTATATAATTACCCATTTTCTCTCTCCCTCCTTTTTTAAAAAGTGGTGTTACATTAGCTACCCTCCAGTCCATAGGAACTGATCCAGAGTCGATAGACTGTTGGAAAATGATCAGTAATGCATCCACTATTTCTAGGGCCACTTCCTTAAGTACTCTGGGATGCAGACTATTAAGCCATGGGGATTTATAGACCTTCAATCCCATCAATTTCCCGAACACAATTTCCCGCCTAATAAGGATTTCCTTTAGTTCCTCCTTCTCATTAGACCCTCGGTCCCCTAGTATTTCCGGAAAGTTATTTGTGTCTTTCTTCGTGAAGACAGAACCAAAGTATTTGTTCAACTGCTCTGCCATTTCTTTGTTCCCCCTTATAAATTCATCTGATTCTGTCTGCAAGGGACCTACGTTTGTCTTCACTAATCTTTTTCTCTTCATATATCTATAGAAGCTTTTGCAGTCAGTTTTTATATTCCCAGCAATCTTCCTCTCATACTCTATTTTCCCCCTCCTAATTAAACCCTTTGTCCTCCTCTGCTGAATTCTAAATTTCTCCCAGTCCTCGGGTTTGCTGCTTTTTCTGGCCAATTTATATGCCTCTTCCTTGGATTTAACACTATCCTTAATTTCCCTTGTTAGCTACGGTTGAGCCACTTCCCCATTTTATTTTTACTCCAGACATGGATGTACAATTGTTGAAGTTCATCCATGTGATCCTTAAATATTTGCCATTGCTTATCCACTGCCAACCCTTTAAATATCCTTTGCCAGTCTATTCTAGCCAATTCACGCCTCATACCGTCGAAGTTACCTTTCCTTAAGATCAGGACCCTAGTTTCCGAATTAACTGTGTCACTCTCCATCTTAATAAAGAATTATACCATATTATGGTCACTCTTCCCCAAGGGGCCTCGCACAACAAGATTGCTAATTAGTCCTTTCTCATTACACATCACCCAGTCTAGGATTGCCAGCTCTCTAGTTGATTCCTCGACATATTGGTCTCGAAAACCATCCCCAATACACTCCAGGAAATCCTCCTCCACCATATTGCTACCAGTTTGGTTAGCCCAATCTATATGTAGATTAAAGTCGCCCATGATAACTGCTGTACATTTATTGCACACATCTGTAATTTCTTGTTTGATGCTGTGCCCAACCTTACTACTACTATTTGGTGGTCTGTACACAACTCCCACTAATGTTTTCTGCTCTTTCGTGTTCCACAGCTCCATCCATACAGATTCCACAGCCTCCAAGCTAATGTCCTTCCTTAATATTGTGTTAATTTCCTCTTTAACCAGCAACGCTACCCCACCTCCTTTTCCTTTCTGTCTATCCTTCCTGAATATTGAATACCCCTGGATGCTGAGTTCCCAGCCTTGGTCACCCTGGAGCCATGTCTCCGTGATGCCAATTATATCATATTCGTTAATTGCTGCCTGCGCAATTAATTTGTCCACCTTATTATGAATACTCCTCACATTGAGGCACAGAGCCTTCAGGCTTGTCATTTTAACACACTTTGCCCCTATAGAATTTTGCTGTCATGTGGCCTTTTTGATTTTTGTCTTGGGTTTCTCTGCCCTCCACTTTTACTTTTCTTCTTTCTATCTTTTGCTTTTGCCCCCATTCTACTTCCCTCTGTCTCCCTGCATAGGTTCCCATCCACCTGCCATATTAGTTTAACCCCTCCCCAACAGCACTAGCAAATACTCCCCCGAGGACATTGGTTCCGGTCCTGCCCAGATGCAGACCATCCGGTTAGTACTGGTTCCACTATTGTGTTTCTAACACAGATGAGATTGCACACAGGGAGGTTAAAGTAACAGTGACCTCAGTCTTTATTAAGTCACTCCAGAGTGCGGAACAGGCCTTATGGTCTGGCTTATATACCTTGCTCCCAAGGGATGCGGGGATCCCTTGGGACTTCAGGGGATGCGCTCCCTGGTGGCGGAACATGGGAGTGCATGCTTTACAGATACACAACATCACTCCCCCCGCAAAGTCAAAGTGAAAACTATTTATAAGGTGAGGCGGTCGGGAGCCTTTCTTTCCCTGGTGGACCGCCTCGGTACAAATGTCTGTTTTGGTGTGTTGGCTGTGCTCTCGCTGGGCTGGCGTGTTGTTGGCCCTGCACGGCTGCTGGGTGAGCCTGGCCTTGCTGGTTGTTGGGCGTGATGGATTCAATTTCCTGGTCCGGCGTGGTGTCGTTGATCCTTTGGGTGTGTGTTGTGGGCTCGAAAATGATGGTGTCTGCTGTGGGTTGTTCAGGGCAGTCTGTGAACCTCAGCCTCGTTTGGTCCAGATGCTTTCTGCAAATATGTACATTGTCTAGTTTGACGACAAACACCTTACTCCCTTCTTTAGCTATCACCGTGTCCGAGATCCACTTGGGACTATGTCCATAGCTTAGAACATAAACAGGGTCATTCAGATCAATTTCCCGTGACACAGTGGCGCGACCATCGTTTACATTTTGTTGCTGCTGCCTGCTCTCTACCTGATCATACAGGTTGGGGTGAACCAGCGAGAGTCTGGTTTTAAGTGTCCTTTTCATGAGTAGCTCAGTCGGGGGCACCCCTGTGAGTGAGTGGGGTCTCATGTGGTAGCTGAGCAGTACTTTGGACAGGCGGGTTTGGAGTGAGCCTTCTGTGACTCGTTTAAGGTTCTGTTTGATTGTTTGTACTGCCCGCTCTGCCTGCCCATTGGAGGCTGGTTTAAACGGGGCCGAGGTGACATGTTTGATCCCATTGCGGGTCATGAATTCTTTAAATTCGGCACTGCTGAAACATGGCACGTTGTCACTGACCAGTCTGTCAGGCAGGCCATGGGTGGCAAACATGGCCCTCAGGCTTTCAATGGTGGCGGTGGCGGTGCTTCCCGACATTATTTCACATTCAATCCATTTTGAAAAAGCATCCACCACCACCAGGAACATTATACCGAGAAACGGACCCACATGATCGACATGGATCCTTGACCATGGTCTGGAGGGCCAGGACCATAAACTTAGTGGTGCCTCACTGGGTGCGTTGCTCAACTGAGCACACAGGTTGCATTGCCGTACACAGGACTCTAAGTCAGAGTCGATACCGGACCACCACACGTGGGATCTGGCTATCGCTTTCATCATTACTATACCCGGGTGTGTGCTGTGGAGATCCGAGATGAACGTCTCCCTGCCCTTTTTGGGTTACCCCAAAACAGGCAGTCTGCCTGAATGGACAGCTCGTCCTTTCGCTGCTTGCTTAGCTCTTGCATTTCAACGGGGATGCTGGCCCAGCTCCCATGCAGTACACAGTTTTTTACTCGGGACAACAGAGGATCTTGGCTGGTCCAAGTCCTAATCTGACGGGCTATGACAGGTGATTTATCATTTTTAAACGCTTCCATGACCATCAACAAGTCTGCGGACTGCGCCACCATCAAATTTGCAGGCTGCGCCATTTCCACCCCTGTGGTGGGCAATGGTAGCCGACTGAGAGCATTTACACAGTTCTCGGTGCCTGGCCTGTGGCGGATGGTACAGTTATACGCTGATAGCGTGAGTGCCCACCTTTGTATGCGGGCTGAGGCATTAGTATTTATCCCTTTGTTTTCAGCGAACAGGGATATGCGGGGCTTGTGATCGGTTTTCAACTCAAATTTGAGGCCAAAGGGTACTGATGCATTTTCTTTACCCTGAACACACGCGCTAATGCCACTTTCTCAATCATGCTGTAGGTCCTCGCGGACTTAGACAAGCTCCTGGAGGCATAGGCGACAGGTTGCAACTTCCCCGCAACGTTAGCTTGCAAATACATACCCGACTCTATACGATGACACATCACATGCTAGCACAAGTCTTTTACATGGGTTGTACAATACAAGCAGCTAGTTGGAGCATAAAATGTTTCTGGCTTTCTCAAAAGCAATTACTTGTTTTTTCCCCATACCCAGTTCTCACCTTTGCGCAATAACACATGTAGGGGCTTTAAGAGGGTGCTTAACCCCGGTAGGAAGTTACCAAAATAGTTGAGGAGTCCCAGGAACGACTGCAGCTCCGTGACGTTCTGTGGCCTGGGCATGTTCCTGATAACCTCTGAGTTGGCGTCTGTGGGTCGAATACCATCCGCCACGATCTTTCGCCCCAAAAACTCCACTTCTGTTGCCATGAAGATACATTTCGACCTCTTCAGCCGCAGCCCTACGCGATCCAATCGCTGGAGGACCTCCTCCAGGTTTTATAGAAGCTCGGCGGTGTCCCGACCCGTGACCAATATATCGTCCTGAAAAACCACCGTGCATGGTACCAACTTGAGTAAGCTCTCCATGTTTCTCTGGAAGATCGCTGCAGCCGACCGAATTCCAAACGGGCATCTGTTGTAGATCAACAGTCCCTTGTGCGTGTTGATGCAGGTGAGGCCCTTCGAAGACTCCTCCAGTTCCTGCGTCATGTAAGCGGTAGTCAGGTCGAGCTTGGTGAATGTCTTGCCTCCTGCCAGCGTCGCAAATAGGTCATCTGCCTTAGGAGCGGGTATTGGTCCTGTAGCGAGAAACGATTAATAGTTACTTTATAATCGTCGCAAATCCTGACCGTGCCATCTCTTTTGAGTACTGGAACAATCGGGCTGGCCCACTCGCTGAATTCCACTGGGGAGATGATGCCCTCTCATTGCAGCCTGTCCAGCTCAATTTCCACTCTCTCCCTCATCATGTGAGGTACCGCTCGCGCTTGTGGTGAATGGGTCATGCCTCTGGGACCAAGTGGATCCGCACCTTCACCCCGGAAAAGTTTCCAATGTCTGGCTCAAAAAGGGAATGAAATTTGTTCAGAACCTGGGTACATGAGGCCTCATCAACATGTGATAGCGCTCAGATATCATCCCAGTTCCAGCGGATTTTGCCCAGCCAGCTCCTTCCAAGCAGTGTGGGGCCATCTCCCGGGACAATCCAGAGTGGCAGTTCATGCACCGTGCCCTCGTAGGTGACCTTGATCATGGCGCTGCCCAGGACAGTGATAAGCGCTTTGGTGTACGTTCTCAGTTTTGTGTGGATGGGGCTCAGGGCTGGTCTGAGTGCCTTGTTGCACCACAGTCTCTCAAACATCTTTTTACTCATGATGGATTGGCTAGCGCCAGTGTCCAGTTCCATGGCTGCAGGTAAGCCATTCAATTTTACATTTAGCATTATAGGTGGACATTTCGTCGAAAATGTATGCACCCTGTGTACTTCAGCATCTGCCTTCACTCTCTGAGGCTCAAAATTGCTTTGATCCACCATGGACCGATCTTCCTCTGTCATGTGGTGGTTAGCAGGTTTTGCAGAGCTTGCAGCTCATCTGCAAGCTCGTTGGAGGTGCCCCATTGTTCCACAGCTCTTGCAAACATACCCTTTGAAGCAGCATGAATAGGCTGAATGGATTCCTCCACAACGCCAACAAGATGTGATTTGCCTGAGCCATCTGGGTCACCTGAGGCCTGCTGGCAGTTGCAAACTCGTGGTTTCTGCCCTGTACATTTCTGCTCGCAAACGCAGTTCCAGTTAATTTATGAATATTGCTAGCACTTGTGTGCTGAGAGATTTGTTTGGTGTTATCACTGGTGGACATAAACGCCTGTGCTATCGCAATGGCCTTACTGATGGTCAGTGTCTCTACAGTCAAAAGTTTTCATAGGACGGTCTCGTGGCCAATGCCCAGTAAAAAAAAAGTCTCTGAGCATTTGCTCCAAGTAGCCATCAAACTCACATTGTCCTGCAAGTCGCCTTAGCTCAGCGACGTTGCTCGCCACTTCCTGACCTTCAGATCGCTGGGACGTGTAGAACCGATACCTCGCCATCAGCACGCTCTCCCTCGGGTTAAGATGCTCCCGAACCAGTGTACACAGCTCCTCATACGATTTATTTGTGGGTTTCACCAGAGCCAGAAGATTCTTCATGAGGCTGTAGGTCGATGCCCCGCAGACCGTGAGGAGGACCGCTCTCCTTTTTGCAGCGCTTCCTTCTCCGTCCAGCTCGTTGGCTACAAAGTACTGGACTAGCCATTTGACATAGGCTTCCCAGTCCTCACCCTCTGAGAACTTCTCCAGGATGCCCACAGTTTGTTGCATCTATGCGTTGGATTCGTATACTTGTCGCCAGTTATTGTGTTGCTAACACAGATGAGACATGGAGGTTAAAGTAACAGTGACCTTAGTCTTTATTAAGACACACCAGTGTGAGGAACAGGCCTTTGGGGGCAGGCTTATATACCATGCTCCCAAGGGATGCTGGGATCCCTTGGGACTTCCGGGTATGCGCTCCCTGGTGGCAGAACATGGGAGTGCATGCTTTACAGATACACAACACCCACCTCCCCCAGACCCGGTTCCAATGTCCCAGGAATTTGAATCCCTCCCTTCTGCACCACTCCTCAAGCCATGTATTCATCTGAGCTCTCCTGCAATTCCTACTCTGACTAGCACGTAGCACTGGTAGCAATCCTGAGATTGAGGTCCTACTTTTTAATTTAACTCTAGCTCCCTAAATTCAGCTTGTAGAACCTCATCCCGTTTTTTACTGATATCTTTGGTATCTATATGCACCACGACAACTGGCTGTTCACCCTCCCCCTTCAAAATGTCCTGCAGCCGCTTTGAGACATCCTTGACCCTTGCACCAGGGAGGCAACATACCATCCTGGAGTCTCGGTTGCGGCCTCAGAAACGTCTATCTATTCCCCTTACAATAGAATCCCCTACCACTATAGCTCTCCCACTCTTTTTCCTGCCCTCCTGTGCAGCAGAGCCACTCACAGTGCCATGAACTTGGCTGCTGCTGCCCTCCCATGATGAGTCATTCCCACCTCCCCCAACAGTACCCAAAACAGTGTATCTGTTTTGGAGGGGGACCCCTGCAGTACTTTCCTTCCACTGCTCTTCCTGTTGGTCACCCATTCCCTATCTACCTGTGTAACCTTTAGCTGCGGTGTGTCCAACTCACTAAACATGCTATTCACGACATCCTCAGCACATCACGGATGCTCCAGAGTGAATCCATGTGCAGCTCCAGTGCCGCAATGCGGTCTGTCAGGCGCTGCAGCAAGATACACTTTCTGCACATGTAGTCGTCAGGGACACTGGAAGCGTCCCTGAGTTCCCACATAGCACAGGAGGAGCATGACACAGGTCCAAGCTCTCCTGCCATGACTTAACCCTTAGTTTAACTTAATTTGGCAACAATGATAAAGGTTACCTACTGATAAAGGAAAAGAAAAAGAAAAAACATGGCTGACATGACGCTCTCGTGTAGGATAAACGCATCCTGGTGCTCCCAGGTTATCTTGCATCGACTGACAAGATGCAATGCATGTCGTTACACACGAGCTGTGCATTAATGGAGTGGAAGCCTTTTCTGTTCCTGTAAATCTCGGAATCCTCCAAAGATGCTCACAAGTTGATGTGGGTACAATCAATGCAGCCTTGTACCTTTCATGGGGAACTTTATGTAGTCATTCCTCCGGCCATATAGTGCAGTTGTCACCTGCCAAATGCAGACATTTGTTGCATGTTGAGAAATGGTGCACACATCCCCAGTTATAGCTTGAAACGATCCAGAGACATAGAATGAAAGTGCAGCTGTAATCTTCACTTCAACTGACAAAGCAGTCCTCCCGATGCTTCTAGGTTGCAGGTTTGCTTTCACCAACTCACAGATCTCAGTTACAACTTCTTTGTGGAAACGCAGCCATCTGACACAGTCTGCATCACTCAGTATGAATGCCTGTCTCGATATACCCAACATGGGTAAGATCTCCTGCCCATCACTCTACATGCTCTGAGGTTTCTCATGTGATGACGTCAAATCATTTGTCTCCTCCATAGCACCATGACGCAGAATGCTCGCACAAGGTATGGCATTGTCAGTATTGCCCCCATTATTAAATTGTACCTTTGCAAGAAGCTAAAAATGGCAGAAAGGCAGGCACCACAGGTTCTTTGTTTTCTCTCCCCAAGGTCTGTAATGACCACACGCCCAGGTCTCAGTAGTCTTGTGACTTCTCCCAACCCAGCCCCCCCCCCCACCCCCCAAATCGGGATCATTGTAGTCTTGTGACTTCTCCTCCCCCTGGCTCATTTGTTGCCAATGCAGTCTTCTGATTGCCACCTCTCCGCCCCTCCACCCCCCCGCCTCAGCCCCCTCTCTCCCCGGGCTTGTTTTGCAGTCAAGCCCCAAGCCCCTGTGTCCGGGTGTGGCACCGATTATGCCGGCTCACATTGCGACCCTCCAGCCCTGCTCGAAGACATTCGCTGGTGGCGTGTGAATAACAAAACAATGAAAACTTCGGAATTCTATGAAACTTCCATGCACTCTGTTAAAAGGTAAAAAAAAAACATCTTTATTATGGATATTTAAAGTGTTCTTGACTCCCTCCAAAAACTTTGATGAAAAACAATGGCTTCTTTCAGCGCCAATTTTTCAATATGCGCTGCTTTCTGTTAACTCACCAGAAGGTTTTTCGGGAGTGGCCAGATACTTCAACCTAGCAGAAAAATGTTTTGGCCAAACTGTGAAAAATCATCAAAACTGGCGCAGACATGTGGGAACGCCCCTATGGCGTCAAAAAGACCTAACGTAAAAAAAATCATAACTAACTCGGTTACACCGCTGCAGATTCCAGGGGGAAACTTTTATTTAAATATCTACGCAAAACAAAACTGCGCGTGCCAAAAAAATGGCGCAAATGACCCGGGAAAATTGAGCCCAACAACTTGCTTTTACATAATGCCTTATCATGCCCATTAGTAACATCTGAAAGGGCTTCAGATACAATGAACTACTCTGAAATGCAATTGTGGGCATATATTGCAGCCATTTTGGCTAACAGCATTGACTTGGTCAGTGACCTTCCTCCATGCAACTTGCATCTATGCTTTTACTGGAAGAAGGCCTTCAGTCCTAAATAAGTTCATATTCCTTTAGTGTATCTCCTGCAGCAAGACCTCTAACTCTGTAGCACTGAAGTGAGCACTTATTTCTGCTGTGCCATTGTGAACAATTATTTCATTTTTCTACCATCACAAGTATCCATTTAATGGTGAGCTACAGCACTTTAACAGCTGCCACCTTCCTAGATTTTACACATTTCAGCTGTTATGTATATATGTTAATGTATGTACTGTAACACTAGATCACTGAATGTATCCTCACCCTGTATACACCATACCTGTACCACCAGAGGGTGCTACTGCTGGAGACCTAAGGGTCACCTGTACACTGCAGGTAACTAAGTATAAAAGGGAGCTCACCTCTTGGTGTTCTCACTCTCGGAGCTGCAATAAAGGACTAATGTCACTGCAGTTCAATACTATACCTTTACCTCGTGGAGTCATTATTAGAGTGCTTGCATATACTACAACTGGCGACGAGGTTACGAATTTTCGCGCACAAGATGTCTAACCTAAGCAACTTCCAACAATTCGCTGATGGGGAAGATTGGGATGCCTTTGTGGAAAGGCTAGAACATTTTTTCATCGCGAATGACCTGGCTGGGGACTCACCGACCTCGCTGCTGGACAAGCGCAGAGCTATCCTGCTCAGCAGTTGTGGGCCCAATGTCCACGGCCTCGTCAGGGACCTGCTAGCCCCAGCGAAGACGACAACCATGACTTATGCGGAGCTCGTAACTATAATACAAGAACAACTCAAACCTAAAGAGAGCATCCTCACAGCCAGACACCGGTTCTACACCCACTGGCGGCCTGAAGACCAAGAAATTGCTAAATATGCTGCAGATCTGAGAAGATTGGCTGCACCGTGTGATTTTGGCGACCACCTCACCGAAGCACTAAGGGATATCTTCGTTATTGGAATCAGCCACGAGGGCTTCCTCCAGAAACTGCTCTCTGCGGACACTACGGTCACCATAGGCAATCAAAAATAACCAGGCATTCATGATTTCAGTCTGCAACTCCAAAAGGATGATGATTCACACCCAGGACTCTAACCCAACGAGTCCAGTGAACCGAATGGCGCCTTTCCGAGGCAAGACTGCTGCCCCGAGTCCCGCAAATCTGAATCCGCCACATGGGGCCAACCGGCTAGCCCTGTGCTGGTGCTGTGGAGGAAACCACAGGGCCCACCAGTGCTGATACAAAGACTATACCTGCAAAGGCTGCAACACTAAAGGTCACCTTCAGCGAATGTGTAGAAGAAGTTTTACTCACCGAGTCGCTGAAGAGTTGGCCGATCACACGGGCTCCAGCGCTGATGTAGACGAAGCGGTTCAGCCTCTGGAAGAGGTGTACGGAGTGTATACCTGCTCCACCGAGAGATCCCCATGGAAAATGGAAGTAGAAATCAACGGTGTTCCAGTCTCGATGGAGATCGACACAGGGGTGAGCCAGTTGCTGATGAATCAGACGGCCTTTGAGAAACTCTAGGACAACCCCGCCAAACAACCCAAAATGTCCCCAATCCAGGTGAAGCTGCTCACCTACACAAAAGGCACCACCCCAGTCGTTAGCAGCGTGGAGGTCCAGGTATCCCATTGCAGCGTGATGCACAAGCTTCCTTTGTGGATCGTTGCCAGTGATGGTCCAACGCTGCTGGGAAGAAGATGGATGAAGCAAATCCAAATCTGTTGGAGCGACGAAGGCCTCCAGGCCCCGGCCATCGACATCCTATGCGGCCCCAAACTTGGATCCATCGCAGCATCTGAAAATCCTACCGTCCGATTCGACTGGACGGCGACGACACAGACTGCACAACTCAACAGCGGGATGATCCGACCTGAACGGCCAGACCTCACCTTCCGGGCTCCAGTGGCAGGACTCCGAGGGAAGAAGATCGGCGCAGAAGGTAGATTCTCGGCGTCCGTGGCAGAACCTGGGAGAAAAGGATCACTGCAGCCTACCTCGTGGAGAGAAAGAAGATGGTGCCCGCACCACAAGGCGAAGCACCTGAAATCAAGATGGCCGTGACCAGACCACGAGGAGCAGCGTTGAGGGAGCAACATGTGTTACCGAGCGGTGAACCGGATTGGGGTAAAGATTGCAAGGCCCTCTTAAAGGAGACCGGCAACCCAAAACAATTAAAGGGACAGTTCCACTCTTGGCACAGTGATGCCGGTGACACTAATGATAAAAGTGTAATTAATGAATGCAGGTATATAAATGTACTGTTGAACAGTGATGCCGGTAATGCTAATGAGAAAAATGTAACTAATACTCCAAAAAGTTTTGTAAGTGGCAAAATTGTACTGTTGAACAGTGATGCTAGTAAAGCTAACGAGACAAATGTAACTAACAAAGGCAGGTATCCAAATGTAACCTTGCACAGAGATACTGATAGTACACAAGAAAGCATTGAAACTGACAAATGTGAAACTATAATGAGAAACAACAATGACGAATCGGCGAGTTGCGGTCGGAGCCAATGTATCATGTATGCTAATGATAGAATGAGAAATGATACCTGGTTCTACATGTATACTGACAATGCCAAAGGAAACCCCCTGTGGGAAACACCCAGGTCCAGCGGGCTACCTGATCATGTAGCCTGCACTTCCGGGACCAATGTGATGCCCCAGGGAGGGTTCACACCCAGTGGGAGCATACTCACTGCAGGGACAGCGGTCAATGGACAACACAGCCACCACCACTGGCAACCTGCCCCAGATCAGCCCTACCTCCCCTGGTCACCAGGGCCAGCACCAGGAGCAAAAGGTCAGTACCCTCAAGCTTTCCCTGTGGGACCAGGGATGACCAGACTTCCACCACCATGAAGGGCAGCAGGGCGACCTTCCAGCCCCCAATGGAGGACAAGAAGGCCACACCACCTTATGGCTCTGCCCACCATTAAACGCCCTCACCCACCCAATCAACAATATATGTACCTTACCCACAACAACATGTACTTGCTCCACCACTGCGGAATCCTCCAACAGTGACATACCCACATGGTCTATGTATGGCGGGGGGGGGAAATGGATGTATGCAGCCATGAACAGATGGATCACACCCGGCACCCACACAACCCTCACCACAACCTCCCACCATCCACTATTGATCACCTCCCCATGTCATGGCAATAAGGACTTGGGAAAGTCTTAGGGGGGGATGTTATTATGTATGTATGTTAATTTATGTACTGTAACACTAGACAACTGAATGTACCCTCACCCTGTATACACCATACCTGTACCACCAGAAGGTGCTACTGCTGGAGACCTAAGGGTCACCTGTACACTGCAAGTAACCAAGTATAAAAGGGAGCTCACTCTAGAAGCTGCAATAAAGATTCAAGTACTATACCTTTACCTTGTGGAGTCGTTATTAGAGTGCTTGCATATACTACATCAGCCATGTGTTCTACAGGCTAAAGTTTTGTGTCAAGTGTTTCATGTGCCAGTAGCCTATTCTATTTAGAGGGAGGAATTCCTGTTGCCGAATACAGCACAGCCAACAAAGTTGAACCTACACAATGGGCCAGCTCAATTCCATTTTTTCCATTGTTGGTAAATTACGGCTGAAATATACTTCTAAAAACCCATTTAAAAATTGTTATCTTAAAGACCAAAATGAATATCCTTTTAATAAATATACTTAACATGAAGGTTGAAATTGATCAAGTTAGCGATTTTTCCCCATTACTCTGTAAAATACTTCAAATTAAGAATGGCTGTGATGATGCAAATGTAGCTCCCGGCAAACCTATGTGATTCCATTTCTGTAGCAGCACTTGTTTTCACAGTTCACCTTATACTACAAACTACACCCTATGGGAGAGCTCCACGTGATTGTGTACTCCATTTTACTTTTCCTTTTCATCCTTCAAAGATGATAGATCATGGTCTTTTCAATGGGAAATGCCAATCCCTCTTCTTGCATTTTGCATATACTAAGAATTTTGGGGGGATTTTTTCAGCTAGCTGTGGTTGTTCAATTTATAAACGTACCATGTACAGTTTAGCATCAGGATTCTGTAATTATGTAACTAATAAATATGTGAACTGATTTCTTCAAGAGATCAGTATGTTTGTTTCGAAGAAAATATATAAAATAGAATATTAATTAATTTAATGTGCTGTTGCAAGTACTGATATGATTGATATTGTGAGATCTCAATTGATCACATTAATATTACATTTTCAGCTTGTGCATCAAATCGTCCTGAGGAAACACAATATCAAGTCATTATTTTACCTCTATAACATCGATGCGAACTGAAGTATGTCATATCATTATGGCAGTTCAAGGTGAATGAGTTAAAATCATGTTACTGCAGTACTGATGGAAGGAAATATTACTTGAAAGAATGACTGTAGAGAGGGATGAGATAGATGAACTTATTTTCTCATCAAGATGAGTGATGTTCACACCGGGGAATGAAATACTTCCCCACTGCAGGCAAACAGCGTCAACATCAAACACTCAAGTCAGATATGGCACAGATATGGTTCAGACTAAAGCTCCCTGTAATAATGTGCCTCAACACCCAACTTAGAAAGACCTCCCATCACTGCAGCAGTGCGACATTTTTTATTTTCCACATTAGCCATTGTTGGGGTGTATATTGACGGAGAATGAGAATTTTCTCTTTTGGTGATGTGCATGTGCACTCCGGCCTCGGAGCATGTTGGAGCTGCACATGCACACACGGCGTTGGGCCATGCATGCACATTCATTAGTCATTAGCCAAAGAAACCGGAGCATGTGGAGCCTGGGGCATGAAGTTGCTTGCTGCCAATGTGCTGATCTCTGAAAATGCTTGCTGCTTGGATCTCTGGAGCATAACTCTGTGGTATCTTTGGCTGAGCTTTGCTTTGTAGTTTTTGATTGCCGCTTTAATCACAATAGTATTTTGTGAGTTCATTGTAGTTGCACGTTAATTTTAATAGTAATTCGTGGTAGCTACTAGTACAGTTGGTGAGTTGTTTGCTTGCAATTTGTAGAGCTAATTGTGAATTGATGGCTCCTATAATCACAGTAGTGATCTGTGGGTTCCCAATAGTTGCACAATAACCTCAATAGTACCTTGTGGTAGTATCACCAATGATTGCATTAATCACAGCAGTCAGACTAGTGTTTGCTCTATGTGGCCTCACATTTTCCTTCGCTATACTCATGAGCATAGTATATTATGCCAGTTCATCTTGAGGAATCCTTCAGGTCTTCACTCTGTAAAAATTGGTGGCTACAGTTATCTTCACTTTGTGAAGGTCTGTGCGTATAGTTCGCTACATCCACATATTGTGTTCAGTGCATTTGGTATGTTCCATGCGAAACTGCCGGTGCATTTTGTTTGGTGCGTTTTGTTCCACATGTTCCTCCTCATGCCTTTTGTCTGATGCACTTAAAGGTGCAGCACATTTGGTAAGGCCAATGTGCTCCCCTTTTCCATCGTACAATGAGCTACCCATCATGTGCTTCCCTTTGTCCAACATAAAAATGGCATCCCTTTGTCATTTCTCTGCTGTTGTAGGACATTAGTTGTCCTCCATGTGATTTTTACGGTATATCCATTTAATTTTTAGTGTAACTGTGAATCTATGATTTCATACTTCCAGGTGCAGGAATCTCGGGCAATTTTCATCCCTTGTGCATTTATTTGTTGCATCCAGACCAAGATTTATGATTTGGCAAGCGATAGCTCTTGGAGTCTGCTGCCTAGGAGGTGCAAGGTTTATGATCATTTGAAATTCTTCTGTGATCTGTGAAAAAAACTGTATCCGCACTCAATGTTTGTGTCTTTTCCTCATTTTCTTCGAGGAACAGAGACTTGCCAGTCTCAGTCTGAGCATTTATTTTGACATGCTGCAAGAAACACCCTGCCCCTGAGAGAAAACCTTTGGAATTCTGCTACCAGGCACGACAAGTATTTTGAACATTTAAATGGTGCCCGGTGATCAATATCTCCACTGAGGTTTCTTTGTGTATTTTTTCCTCCTCACTCATTCTAGGTCAGGAGCACAGCTGGGGACCACCTTTGTAGTTGCTGAGAAAAGATGCCAGATGGAAACGACCAATCAAAGTGAGAATTGTGTGCTCAATAGGCTATGTTCCCGAGATGCTTTAAAAGTGAGTTTCATTTTGTTCCATTGCTTCATCAGGCTCTGATATGATCCATGGGGAGGGGTCTAGGAAGAGTGACCCAGAGAAGCCAGTGCTAATTCTAGCTCTCCAGCTTGATCATGGACTTCTGGGGGACTTAACACACCGGGACAATGAGTTCCAATGGGGCCAAAATAATTGAAGCATGGGCAAGGTGGGACCCTTTCCAGACACGGAAACCTCATGGCACCAATTCTCTCCATCTCAAAGGCCATCCAGCCTCATCTCAGTGACATTGCTTTCCTTTGCTCCTCTCTCACCTCAGCTCATCTGCCACTGTAAAAACACATTGATGTCTTTGTTAGCGCCCAACTTGATGAGGGTTAAATTTGGCCACGTAGTGCCCATTTATCAGGTGCTACATGGCCTACTGAGTCCCTAAAATACCAGGCAATAAGCGTGTGAACACTTCAATCCAGAATCACCACCACAATCGCCACCGCTCCATGCCCCCCCAATCTCCCTCCCTACCGACTGCTATCTGTGCCCCCGCCAAATCCCTCCCCACCGAGCGCAAACCCCCGCTCATGATGGTCAGTCACTTCACTGATGGTAAAATATTGTAGCAAAGCCTTTCTTTGCGCTCTTGTCTTGTCTATGAGATGAAAGATGTGGAGGAGTTGGCCTAGCTCCAACCTAAAAACAAGCAGAAATGCATTCAGCAGAAATTCAACAAAGCTGCAACCTTGCATGACATAAACTAGAGGTGATCCAAAACTTGGCAGCCCATGTCCTAACTCACACCAAGTTCCGCTTACTCATCATCCCTGTGCTCGCTGATTTACATTAACTCCTGGTTAAGCAACGCCTCGATTTCAAAATTTTCATCCTTATTTTCAAATCCCTCCATGGCCTCAACCCTCCCTATCTCTGTAATCTCCTCCAGCCCCACAACTCCCTGAGATGTCTGTGCTCCTCTAATTCCGTCCTCTTGAGCATCCCTGATTATAATCGCTCAACCATTGGTGCCTGTGCCTTCTGTTGCCTAGGCCCCAAGCTCTGGAACTCCCTGCCTAAATCTTTTCACCTCTCTACCTCTCTTTCTTCCTTCAAGACACTCCTTAAAACATACCTCTTTGACTGAGCTTCTGGTCACCTGCACAAATTTCTACTTATGTGGCTCGGTGTCAAAGTTTTTATCTCATAATATTCCTGTGAAGCGCCTTGGAGCGTTTAACTATGTTAAAGGCGCTATATAAATACAAGTTGTTGTTGTTGCCATCAGGAACATCAAGACACAGTTGAAAGCTAGGATTAATAGCATGGCTGCTCTTAATAGTTGCACTGGAATGTGTCTTAGTGTTTGGGCAGGCGCATGATGATGTGGACAGATATAATATTGAGTTCATTGCCTTTGCAACATATGCATTGCAGTCTTGGCTTGAATCCTTTCCTGAGATTTTGTTCATTGACAGCAACTACATGATAAACAAACTATCCCCTCTACTAAATCATAGTGCAGGACAATCTTGGCAAGTGTAGGACTGCCTTCTATGCCTTTGTAAATAATGAAAGCCCGAGATGCTGAATACTATTGTTTAAGCGTTCGTAAAAGTGATGGAATCCAACAGACTGTCATTGTGGTAAAGGACTTTAAGGAGATTAGTGCAGTCAGGAAGAATTTGTCAGGGGTCACTGTTCTGCTATGCCAGTTCCATGTTATAATAAACCTAAAGCAGAAGATCAGCAGCTACTTGCTTCACAACTCTATAAAGAAGGAGATGTTGCAAATCTGTAAGGAAATGGTTTGTGTGAGTTGCAAAGAGAGATTGCAGAGCTATGTGGAAAGGATTTGGCAGCTCCACAGACAGCTGAAGGTCTGTGCTAATTTCAAAGGTGGAGAGTTGCATATAAGGATGAGTCTGCTGATTCTTGCATAGCAATGTGCTAACGTCTTTCTTTCTATTATCTGTTAGCCGCCAACAGAGTAGTAGGAGATGTGAGCCATATATCTACACAGTGGTGTGCTGACATTTGAGAACAACACGAATAATCACATTGACCAGAATCTTTATCTTGGAGTTGGGTTGCGTGCGTGGGGACAGTGTAGCGGGTCAGGAACCCAATGTTGCAAATATCACGTTCTTCAGTATGACTTTGACTTAATGGCTTCAATTAAACCAGTCATGCACTTTTCCGGGCCCAATTAAATGGAAAGGGTCTGATGATGTCATCGATGACTCGTTTCCTGCACCGATATTTAAAGCAGCCTCACACACATCTGATTTGAAGGTTGATGAAGGAGTGTTCAAGGTGATTTCCAGAGGTCTGACTACTGATATAAAGCTGATAAAAGTGTGGGCTATGGATACACAAAGGCAGAGGGCCGCACCAAGATTCAGCGATGCATCCCTCAATATTCTGGTGCAGGCAGTGAGAGCACGCAGGGAGGTCCTCTTCCCTGGTTAAAGGTGCAAAAGACCACCCAAAGAGACCAAAAGGACATGGTTAGAGATCGCAGAAGAGGTCAGCAGCAGGGATGTTGTAGGGAGGTCGTGGATCCAGTGCAGAAAAAGATTCAATGATCTTATGAGATCAGGAAAGGTGAGTGTAAAGCCACACTCACCTACATCCTGATGTGCCTGTCACTACATCCCCATCACTCTGCCTTCCCAAGCCTATTCCTGCAAATCATTCGTCATATCGACTGACCTTGCAGGTGTGACCATCCCTCTCTGTCTATGCACCTACTCACATCCCCATTTGACTAACTATTCCTGACACTCAACCTCATCCTATGCATTCATAGCAAATAACACCACAGAAGGAAACAATATCATGCCACTCCCTCATAGGCACCATCTACAGCTGTAGCCCATCCATTCCTTACATTCATTCCATCACTCACTCAAAGTTCTCTTCTTTCCCTCCTTGCAGGAGAAGCGAGCCCAAAACAACAGGGAGAAGCAGAGAACTGGAGGTGGCCCTCCAATATTCACTCAATTGACTCCAGCAGAGGAGGAGGCCCTCAAGATCACTGGAATAGCAGAGCTTCTGGCGGTATGAAACGGAGAGAGGGGGCATCTCAGGAACCTAGTGACAGAATTAAATCTCATACAGCCACCTGGCATACAACAGTCACTCATACGGTAACTGCTGTCAGCAGCCAGCGAAATTTCATCATGTGCATAATGGTAATGTTACCCATTCTTAATATAACACTTCTATATCATATTTTTACTCTCCCACAGATCCATCAAGTGTCCTCCCACTGTCCAGCCGGAGAGCTCCAGCCTCTGAAGGTGCACCGTCAGCAGACTCAAGCACACCCAGCACCAGTGCAGATACGCACACCTTGGTAGATCCTCTACGAGATAGAGTAGTGTTGTCACTTGGTGTCCCTCACATCACAATGAGCAAGAGCAGATGGTGTTGACAGGGACATCAGTGGAAGGTGTAGGACGCACCAAGCTGTGCTGAGCTGCATGCAGATGCTGAGCCTCGGGGGTCATTGAGAAAGAGGGTGATCTTGGAGGAGCAGCAACAATTGCATGAGGCTCTGGCAGCTTTTGCAGCAGCGACATCTGCAAATGTGCAGAGAATGGAGGAGTCCAGGTGATGGCAACGATGGACCGAAACTTAGTATGCCTCCGACCTCCCAAAAAATATGAACCTATCTGCTGGCTCCCGGGTTTCGGAGTCTTCGGGTCCTGGCCCTGCAGGCGTAGGCCTGCATAAGGGCCCATGGACCCCAGGGACGCAGGCGGTTTGGAAGCGTCCTTGGGAACACATGGGATCAGTCTTGCTATCAGAAAGAGGAATTCTTCATAAGCACATGGAAATCCCCAAATAAATAAATAATTAACACAACTGAAATAAAAATAATGTTCTCACTTTCAAACTTAATTAAAAGTCCCTTTAATAAAACATTTAAAATAAAAATGTTATTTTTTTGAAAAATAATTTTAAACATTTTAATCCGAGCCAAAATTTACAGAAACTAACTTCAACTGTGTATGTTTTTTAATTTTTTTTAATTTTAATTAAACATTTATATCATCCCTTACACTGGTAAAAGCAGGGCCGATGCCAGTTTTTGCCAGGCATAAGGTTTTGTGGGAATTTGTTAGGCAGTAATTGGGCAAATAGCCCAACTCTGCACCAGCAAAACTACCCGTCGAGGTGAAGCTTGACAGATCGCAAGTTCCGGGTTTTCGCACATGTGCAAACCCAGAATTGCGGGCCTTTTACAAGACTTATGCCATCAGAGACTGCGACTGTAGGGCCAATGTGCTGTTCCATGGAAATGATGGCCAACTGCATGGAGCAGCAGATGCACCAGTCACACAAGCACTTGCTTGTTGTGGGCAACAGATGGCAGATGCTCATAGACCTAATTTCTAGGAGAGATATAAACATAGACTTGGGCATTCATCGCCCCACTGCTGTACAGCAAGGTGCTCTCGAGCACGCAGGTACGAGTGGCCCATGAGAAGGATGATGGAAGTGGGGGGTGTTCTCAAAGCACTCCCACTTCTCCCCAGTTGCCTCCCTCTCAGTCAGAGCCCCACATACTTCCTTGGATCCCAATGGCCGATTCTGCCCTTGCACAGTTGCAGGAGGAGCAGTCTCCAAAACCCAGAGGACATCCACCAAACATGTCTAACCAGTAGCAGCAGGGAAGTGCAGCCTGCCTCTACCTCCGGTGAAGCCACAGGGGGTTGCACCTCATAGATGCATTTGGAAAAGAAAAAAGACACAATCCTATATGCACAAGTGTAAGCACATTAACAAAGTGTATTAAAAAATGACAGTGATAGGTTTCAGTTATTTTTATGAGACAGATAAATGTAATTCTTTGCACCACTTTCTGGTCTTGTCCATTTTTGCCTGTTGCCTTGCAAGTGGCTTTTACACTTGGAGTAAATTGTGAGACATTATTAGCCTCGAGCAATGGGGGTTTAGGTGACAGGAATGGCATGGTCACTGTAGGGATGCTTTATGGTGATGTTGGCGGGGGTGGGGGTGGTGTGGAGGGGGCAGGTGGGGTGAGTGGAGGCGAGAACTTAATATAGCATGTGGCAGCAATATGAGTGAATTGGAGCAAGTTAAGTAAATTTGGCCATGATGAGATCACTCCTGGCCCCCGAGCAACAATGTGCGCTGCTGTTCGTGCCACCTCCACCTCAGGTTCATCCTCCTCCTCCTCATCGTCTTCCAAAACGTAGGACCTCAAAAGTAGTAATCTCAGGATTGCTACCAGTGCCACCTGCTAGTCAAAGTAGGAATCGCAGGATAGCTCAGATGACTACGTGGCTTGAGCAGTGGTGCAGCAGGGAGGGATTCAAATTCCTGGGGCATTGGAACCGGTTCTGGGGGAGGTGGGACCAGTACAAACCGGACGGTCTGCACCTGGGCAGGACCGGAACCAATGTCCTAGGGGGAGTGTTTGCTAGTGCTGTTGGGGAGGGGTTAAACTAATATGGCAGGGTGATGGGAACCAATGCAGGGAGACAGAGGGAAACAAAAAGGAGACAAAAGCAAAAGACAGAAAGGAGATGAGTAAAAGTGGAGGGCAGAGAAACCCAAGGCAAAAAACAAAAAGGGCCACTGAATATAAAGGGGCTGCAGGAGGGGTCAAAACTAAAAATCATGGTTTAAAAACTAGGATTGAAACACTCTACCTAAACACGCGTAGCATTCGAAATAAAGTAAATGAGTTGACAGCACAAATCATTACAAATGGGTATGATTTGGTGGCCATTACAGACACGTGGTTGCAGGGTGGCCAAGACTGGGAATTAAACATACAGGGGTATCTGACGATTTGGAAAGATAGACAAGAAGGGAAAGGAGGTGGGGTAGCTCTGTTAATAAAGGATGATATCAGGGCAGTTGTGAGAGACGATATTGGCTCTAATGAACAAAATGTTGAATTATTGTGGGTGGAGATTAGAGATAGTAAGGGGAAAAAGTCACTGGTGGGTGTAGTTTATAGGCCCCCAAATAATAACTTCACAGTGGGGAGGGCAATAATCAAGGGAATAATGGAGGCATGTGAAAAATGAACGGCAGTAATCATGGGGGATATTAACCTACATATCGATTGGTCAAATCAAATCGCTCGGGATAGCCTAGAGGAGGAACTCATAGAATGCATACGGGATTGTTTCTTAGAACAGTATGTTACAGAACCTACAATGGATCAAGCTATCTTAGATCTGGTCCTGTGTAATGAGACAGGAATAATAAACGATCTCCTCGTAAAAGATCCTCTCGGAATGAGTGATCACAGTATGGTTGAAGTTGCAATACAGATTGAGGATGAGGAAGTAGTGTCTCAAACGAACGTATTATGCTTAAACAAAGGGGACTACAGTGGGATGAGGGCAGAGTTGGCTAAAGTAGACTGGAAACACAGACTAAATGATGGCACAATTGAGGAACAGTGGAGGACTTTTAAGGAGCTCTTTCATAGTGCTCAACAAAAATATATTCCAGTGAAAAAGAAGGGCGGTAAGAGAAGGGATAACCAGTCGTGGATAACCAAGGAAATAAAGGAGAGTATCAAATTAAAAACCAATGCGTATAAGGTGGCCAAGGTTAGTGGGAAAATAGAAGATTGGGAAAATTTTAAACGACAGCAAAGAATGACTAAGAAAGCAATAAAGAAAGGAAAAATAGATTACGAAAGTAAACTTGCGCAAAACATAAAAACGGATAGCAAAAGCTTTTACAGATATATAAAACGGAAAAGAGTGACTAAAGTAAATGTTGGTCCCTTAGAAGATGAGAAGGGGGATTTAATAATGGGAAATGTGGAAATGGCTGAGGCCTTAAACAATTATTTTGCTTCGGTCTTCACAGTGGAAGACACAAAAACCATGCCAAAAATTGCTGGTCACAGGAATGTGGGAAGGGAGGACCTTGAGACAATCACTATCACTACGGGGGTAGTGCTGGACAGGCTAATGGGACTCAAGGTAGACAAGTCCCCTGGTCCTGATGAAATGCATCCCAGGGTATTAAAAGAGATGGCGGAAGTTATAGCAGATGCATTCGTTATAATCTACCAAAATTCTCTGGACTCTGGGGAGGTACCAGCGGATTGGAAAGCAGCTAATGTAACGCCTCTGTTTAAAAAAGGGGGCAGACAAAAGGCAGGTAACTATAGGCCGGTTAGTTTAACATCTGTAGCGGGGAAAATGCTTGAAACTATCATTAAGGAAGAAATAGCGGGACATCTAGATAGGAATAGTGCAATCAAGCAGACGCAGCATGGATTCATGAAGGGGAAATCATGTTTAACTAATTTACTGGAATTCTTTGAGGATATAACGAGCATGGTGGATAGAGGCGTAGTGATGGATGTGGTGTATGTAGATTTTCAAAAGGCATTCGATAAGGTGCCACACAAAAGGTTACTGCAGAAGATAAAGGTACGCGGAGTCAGAGGAAATGTATTAGCATGGATAGAGAATTGGCTGGCGAACAGAAAGCAGAGAGTTGGGATAAATGGGTCCTTTTCGGGTTGGAAATCGGTGGTTAGTGGTGTGCCACAGGGATCGGTGCTGGGGCCACAACTGTTTACAATATTCATAGATGATCTGGAAGAGGGGACAGAGTGTAGTGGAACAAAATTTGCAGATGACACAAAGATTAGTGGGAAAGCGGATTGTGTAGAGGACACAGAAATGCTGCAAGGAGATTTAGATAGGTTAAGCGAATGGGCTAAGGTTTGGCAGATGGAATACAATGTCGGAAAGTGTGAGGTCATCCACCTTGGGAATAAAAACAGTAAAAGGGAATATTATTTGAATGGGGAGAAATTACAACATGCTGCGGTGCAGAGGGACCTGGAGGTCCTTGTGCATGAATCCCAAAAACTTAGTTTGCAGGTGCAGCAGGTAATCAGGAAGGCGAATGGAATGTTGGCCTTCATTGCGAGAGGGATGGAGTACAAAAGCAGGGAGGTCCTTCTGCAACTGTATAGGGTATTGGTGAGGCCGCACCTGGAGTACTGCTTGCAGTTTTGGGCACCTTACTTAAGGAAGGATATACTAGCTTTGGAGGGGGTACAGAGATGATTCACGAGGCTGATTCCAGAGATGAGGGGGTTACCTTATGATGATAGATTGAGTAGACTGGGTCTTTACTCGTTGGAGTTCAGGAGGATGAGGGGTGATCTTATAGAAACATTTAAAATAATGAAAGGGATAGACAAGATAGAGGCAGAGAGGTTGTTTGCACTGGTCGGGGAGACT
This sequence comes from Pristiophorus japonicus, assembly GCF_044704955.1. Taxonomy (NCBI): domain Eukaryota; kingdom Metazoa; phylum Chordata; class Chondrichthyes; family Pristiophoridae; genus Pristiophorus; species Pristiophorus japonicus. Next base: position 200,656,588 of record NC_091978.1, read on the forward strand.
AGAACTAGGGGGCACAGCCTCAAAATACGGGGGAGCCAATTTTAAATCGAGTTGAGAAGGAATTTCTTCTCCCAGAGGGTTGTGAATCTGTGGAATTCTCTGCCCAAGGAAGCAGTTGAGGCTAGCTCATTGAATGTATTCAAGTCACAGATAGATAGATTTTTAACCAATAAGGGAATTAAGGGTTATGGGGAGCGGGCGGGTAAGTGGAACTGAGTCCACGGCCAAATCAGCCATGATCTTGTTGAATGGCAGAGCAGGCTCGAGGGGCTAGATGGCCTACTCCTGTTCCTAATTCTTATGTTCTTATGTTCTTATGTTCACCTGTTCCTCCTCCTCATCCTCCTCCTCCTCTGAAGTGGTTGTGTGCTCTGCACCTTGCTCCTCCTGCAGCTCCAATCCTCACCGCTGCACTATGTTGTGCAGCGCGCAGCAAATAACAATGATTCTGGAGACCCTAGTTGGTGCTTCTCCAGATCTGTCAAGGCATGTGAAGCAAATCTTCAGCATGCCGATTGCTTGCTCTATGACACATATGGTGGACATGTCGCTGTCATTTTATCTCTCCTGGGCCTCAGTACTTGGTCTCCTCAAGTGTGTCATGAGCCACATCTTCAGTGGATAGCCCTTGTCTCCAAGCAGCCAGGTGATAAGTCTGTTTGGAGGTGTAAAGAACTGAGGGAGGGTGGACTGGCGCAGCATGAAAGAGGCATGACAGCTCTCAGGGAATCTGGCACACGATCTTTTCATGGTTGCAGACGAGTTGCACATTGAGAGAGTGGTAGCCCTTTTGATTCACAAACACTCCTCGGTGATGATGGGGTGCCCTGATGGCCACATCTGTGCAGTCGATGATGCCTTGCACCTGTGGGAAGCCTGCCAGAGCTGCAAAGCTGAGCGCCCCCTCAGTAACACTGGCTGCATCAGTGGCAAAGTGTACATAATTGGCTGGCTTTTCTAACATGGCATCGGTCACCTGGGTGTGCACCTGTGGGCAGCCGACTGCGGGATCCTCCAAATGTCTGGAAGGAGCTTGAGCTGAAGAAGTTGAGGGCGCTGGTGACTTTAACAGCCATTGGTAAGGTGAGTCCTCCAAGACCTCTGGGCAGCAGGTCTTGTTCCAGCAAGCTACAAAATGTCCACGATGACCTGGCGTGAAAGCCTGAGCCTCCTGAAGCACTGCTGTTCAGTCATGAAGCTCATCCTCTGCCTGTATACCTTGTGTTCGGGGCATCGTCTCCACCACAGTGCAGCCCTGTGTTGACCACCTCTCTCCTGTGCAGCATCAGGTTCTTAAGGAGAAGGATGCTGTTGTGTTTGCTGCTGCTGTTGTGGCTGCTGCTGCTGCTCCTGAAGTTAAAGCCAATACCTACTGTTAAAAACTCTCTTAAGGGTCTTTCAGCAACTTGAATGAGCTCGGCCGCCTCTCCCAAGCAGATCAGTGTAGCACCTCCAAACGTGCCCGAATTAAATGAGGAAGTCGGCAAGATGACAGTGGGTTCCCGACACGCTGTCAATTTCCAAAAATTTAATTGCTGACCCGCCCCCAAACCCGCACGCTCGGCAATGGCGAAATTGTGACCTCGCAATAAGAGTACCGGAAAATCAAACATCTACTCTATTCTTCTTTATAAATGGTGGAGTGTGTCAATGTGTATCACAATGACATCCTAGATAAGGAGTGCACCTATACTATGTTATAAGAAAGAACATAAGAGAACATAAGAGAACATAAGAACATAAGAAATAGGAGCACGAGTAGGCCATTTGACCTCTCAAGTCTGCTCCGCCATTTAGTAAGATCATGGCTGATTTGATCTTGGACTCAGCTCCACTTCCCTGCCCACTCCCCATAACCCTTTATTTCCTTATCGCTCAAAAATCTGTCTCTCTCCACCTTAAATATATTCAATGACCCAGCCTCCACAGCTCTCTGGGGTAGAGAATTCCATAGATTTACAACCCTCTGAGAGAAGAAATTCCTCCTCATCTCAGTTTTAAATGCACGGCCCCTTATGCTGAGACTATCCCCGAGTTTTATTTCCCCGATGAGTGGAAATATCCTCTCTGCATCCATAGAAACATAGAAACATAGAAAATAGGTGCAGGAGTAGGCCATTCGGCCCTTCGAGCCTGCACCACCATTCAATAAGATCATGGCTGATTATTCACCTCAGTACCCCTTTCCTGCTTTCTTTCCATACCCCTTGATCCCTTCAGCCGTAAGGGCCATGTCCAACTCCCTCTTGAATATATCCAATGAACTGACATCAACAACTCTCTGCGGTAGGGAATTCCACAGGTTAACAACTCTCTGAGTGAAGATGTTTCTCCTCATCGCAGTCCTAAATGGCTTACCCCTTATCCTTAGACTATGTCCCCTGGTTCTGGACTTCCCCAACATCGGGAAGATTCTTCCTGCATCTCACCTGTTCAGTCATGCCAGAAGTTTGTATGTTTCTATGAGATCCCCTCTCATCCTTCTAAACTCTAGTGAATTCAGGCCCAGTAGATCCAGTCTCTCCTCATATGTCAGTCCTGCCATCCCGGGAATCAGTCTGGTGAACATTCGCTGCACTCCCTCAATAGCAAGAACGTCTTTCCTCAGATTAGGAGACCAAAATTGAACAAAAGACTTCAGGTGAGGCCTCACCAAAGCCCTGTACAACTGCAGTAAGACCTCCCCGCTCCTATACTCAAATCCCCTAGCTATGAAGGCCAACATACCATTTACCTTCTTCACCGCCTGCTGTACCTGCATGCCAACTTTCAATGACTGATGTACCATGACACCCAGGTCTCGTTGCACCTCCACTTTTCCTAATCTGTTGCCATTCAGATGATATTCTGCCTTCGTGTTTTTTGCCACCAAAGTGGATAACCTCACATTTATCCACATTATACTGCATCTGCCATGTGTTTGCCCACTCACCTAACCTGTCCAAGTCACCCTGCAGCCTCTTAATGTCCTCCTCACAGCTCACACTACCACCCAGCTTAGTGCCATCTGCAAACTTGGAGATATTACACTCAATTCCTTCATCTAAATCATTAATGTATATTGTAAATAACTGGGGTCCCAGTACTGAGCCCTGCGGCACCCCACTAGTCACTGCCTGCCATTCTGAAAAGGACCCGTTAATCCCGACTCTCTGCTTCCTGTCTGCCAACCAGTTCTCTATCCACATCAGTACATTACCCCCAATACCATGTGCTTTAATTTTGCACACCAATCTCTTGTGTGGGACCTTGTCAAACGCCTTTTGAAAGTCCAAATACACCACATCCACTGGTTCTCCCTTGTCCACTCTACTACTTACATCCTCAAAAAATTCGAGAAGATTTGTCACACATGCTTCTCCTTTCATAAATCCATGCAGACTTGGACCGATCATGTCGCTGCTATTTCATCTTTAGTAATTGATTCCAACATTTTCCCCATTATTGATGTCAGGCTAACCAGTCTATAATTACCCATTTTCTCCCTCCTTCCTTTCTTAAAAAGTGGTGTCACATTAGCCAACTTCCAGTCCATAGGAACTGCTCCAGAGTCGATAGACTGTTGGAAAATGCATCCACTATTTCTAGGGCCACTTCCTTAAGTACCCTGGGATCCAAACTATCAGGCCCCGGAGATTTATCGGCCTTCAATCCCATCAATTTCCCTAACACAATTTCCCGCCTAATAAGGATTTCCTTCAGTTCCTCCTTCTCACTAGACCCTCGGTCCCCTAGTATTTCCGTAAGGTTATTTGTGTCTTCCTTCGTGAAGACAGAACCAAAGTATTTGTTTTACTGGTGCCATTTCTTTGTTCCCCATTATAAATTCACCTGAATCTGACTGCAAGGGACCTACCTTTGTCTTCACTAATCCTTTTCTCTTCACATATCTATAGAAGCTTTTGCAGTCAGTTTTTATGTTCCCAGCAAGCTTCCTCTCATACTCTATTTTCCCACTCTTAATTAAACCCTTTGCCCTCTGCTGAATTATAAAATTCTCCCAGTCCTCAGGTTTTCTGCTTTTTCTGGCCAATTTATATGCCTCTTCCTTGGATTTAATACTATCCTTAATTTCCCTTGTTAGCCACAGTTGAGCCACCTTCCCCATTTTATTTTTACTCCAGACAGGGATATACAATTGTTGAAGTTCATCCATGTGATCTTTAAATGTTTACCATTGCCTATCTACCGTCAACCCTTTAAGTATCACTCGCCAATCTACTCTAGCCAATTCACGTCTCATACCATCGAAGTTACCTTTCCTTAAGTTCAGGACCGTAGTCTCTGAATTAACTGTGTCATTCTCCATCTTACTGAAGAATTCTACCATATTATGGTCACTCTTCCCCAAGGGGCCTCACACAACTAGATTGCTAATTAGTCCTTTCTCATTACACATCATCCAGTCTAGGATGGCCTCTAGTTGGTTCCTCAACATATTGGTCTAGAAAACTATCTCTAATACACTCCAGAAAATCCTCCTCCACCGCATTGCTACCAGTTTGTTAGCCCAATCAATATGTAGATTAAAGTCGCCGATGATAACTGCTGTACCTTTATTGCACACATCCCTAATTTCTTATTTGATGCTGTCCCCAACATCACTACTACTGTTTGGAGGTCTGTACACAACTCCCACTAGACTTTTCTGCCCTTTGGTATGCCGTAGCTCCACCCATACCAATTCCACATCAACCAAGCTAATGTCCTTCCTTACTATTGCGTTAATTTCCTCTTTAACCAGCAACACCACCCCACCTCCTTTTCCTTTCTGTCTATCCTTCCTGAATGTTGAATACCCCTGGATGTTGTGTTCCCAGTCTTGGTCACCCTGGAGCCATGTCTCCGTGATGCTAATTACATCATATCCGTTGACAGCTATCTGTGCAGTTAATTAGTCCACCTTATTACAAATACTCCTGGCATTGAGGCACAGAGCCTTCAGGCTTGTCTTTTGAACACACTTTTCCCCTTTAGAATTTTGCTGTAATATGGCACTTTTTGCTTTTTGCCTTGGGTTTCTCTGCTCTCCACTTTTACTTTTCTTCTTTCTATCCTTTGCTTCTGCCCCCATTCTACTTCCCTCTGTCTCCCTGCATAATTTCCCATTCCCCTGCCATATTAGTTTAACCCCTCCCCAACAGCACTGGCAAACACTCCCCCTTGTTGAGCCCCCTCATTATCTTATGTTTCAATAAGATTGCCTCTCATTCTTTTGAACGCCAATGAGTATAGGCCCAACCTACTCAATCTATCTTCATATTCAACCCCCTCATCTCCGGAATCAACATAGTGAACCTTCTCTGAACAGTCTCCAATGCAAGTATATCCTTCCTTAAATACGGAGACCAAAACTGTACACAGCACTCTAGGTGTGGCCTCACCAATATCCTGTACAGTTGTAGCAGGACTTCTCGCTTTTATACTCTATCCCCCTTGCAATAAAGGCCAACATTCCATTTGACTTCCTGATTACTTGCTGTACCTGCAGACTCCATTTTTGTGTTTCATGCACAAGGACCCCCAGGTCCCTCTGTACTGTAGCACTTTGCAATTTTTCTCCATTTAAATTATAATTTGCTTTTCTATTATTTCTACCAAAGTGGATTACCTCAAATTTTCCCACATTATACTCCATTTGCCAAATTTTTGCTCACTCACTTAGCCTGCTATATCCCTTTGCAGATTTTTTGTGTCCTCCTCACAATTTGCTTTCCCACCCATCTTTGTATCATCAGCAAACTTGGCTACATTACACTTGGTCCCTTCATCCAAGTCATTAATATAGATTGTAAATCGTTGAGGCCCCACTAGTTACTGATTGTCAACCGGAAAATGACCTATTTATCCCGACTCTCTGTTTTCTGTGAGTTGGCTAATGTTCTATCCATGCTAATCTATTACCCCCAACCCCGTAAACTTTAATCTTGTGCAGTAACCTTTTATGTGGCACTTTATTGAATGCCTTCTGGAAATCCAAATACACCATATTCACCTTATCCTCTCTGCTCTTTACATCCTCAAAAAACTCCAGCAAATTTGTCAAACATGATTTCCCTTTCATAAAACCATACTGACTGCTTGATTGAATTATGCTTTTCCAAATGTGCCGCTAATGCTTCCTTAATAATGGACTCCGACATTATCCCAACAATAGATGTAAGGCTAACTGGTCTATAGATTCCTGCTTTTTGTCTGCCTCCTTTTTTAAATAGGGGCATTACATTTGCGATTTTCCAAACCGCTGGGACCTCCCCAGAATCCAGGGAATTTTGGTAGATTGCAACCAATGCACCACTAACTCTGTAGCCACTTTTTTAAAGTGGGATGTAAGCCATCAGGTCTAGGGGACTTGTCCGCCTTTGGTCCCATTATTTTACCGAGTACTACTTCATTAGTGATAGTGATTGTATTAAGTTCCTCCCACGCTTTTGCCCCTTGATTATCCACTATGGGATGTTTTTAATGTCTTCTAACTTGAAGACCGATACAAAATATTTATTCAACGTCTCTGCCATTTCCCTGTTCTCCATTATTAATTCCCCAGTCTCATTCTCTAGGGGACCAACATTTACTTTAGCCACTCTTTTCCTTTTTTATGTACCTGTAAAAAAGCTTACTATCTGTTTTTATATTTCGTACCAGTTTACTTTCACAATTTATCTTCCCTCTCTTTATCATTTTTTTTAGTCGTTCATTGCGGGCTTTTAAAAGTTTCCCAATCCTCTGGCCTCCCACTATTCTTGGCCACATTGTATGCTCTTGTTTTCAATTTGATACCATCCCTTATTTCCTTAATTAGCCATGGATGGATATCCCTTCTCTTACAGTCTTTCTTTCTCATTGGGATATATTTTTGTTGCATGCTCCTGCAGTATGCCTCCTTCAAGCGGTTTACAGAAGGTCCGGCAGATCTACACTCTTTGCATTTAATTCATGGAGTACACCGCAAAGCCAATGTCCAAGAATCACTTTTATGTGGATCGCCTAAGCATCAAGCAGCAGGAGGGTGATAGTGATGGTGACTTCTGATGACGAGGAATATAATCTTCAGATATGTCATGATCGAGCTATCTGCAATTGCACTTTCTGGCGTCATTATTGACACCCTTGCAAACATGCAGTTGTAGACCAGAGGCATTTGTGGTTGTCCCTGGAGATACTTACCCTTGTTTGCACATGAGTTTGCGATCATCACTGTCATGTATGTAACCAGCATACGACTGTAACCCTTATACAATTGTAACCCTCATGTAACCACTACATACTGTACATACTGACTAGAAATGCACACCTTGACCACAGGGGGTGTACTTGTGGGAGACACTCCTTACCTGGAGATTCAGGTATATAAGGGGAGGTCCCTCACAGGGCCAGCACTCCTTGGTCCAGGTAATAAAGGTGAAGGTCACAGAGTGACTGTGTCTGCAGTACGTGCCTCATGTGATTATGTTTAAGAGTTAAGGACTCAACACCTGGCGACGGGAAACGGGAAACGGGAAACGGGAATCACTGAACCCAGAGGATGGCCACCGGTAGCTCAGAAGAACGTTACTGTGTGGGTGAAGACTGGGACGATTTTGTGGAGAGACTCCAGCAGACCTTTGTCACGAAGGACTGGCTGGGAGAGGATGCGGCTGACAAGCGGAGGGCGCATCTACTAACAAGCTGCGGGACAAAAACGTACGCGCTGATGAAGGACTTGCTTGCACCCCACAAACCGGCTGACAAGTCTTTTGAAGAGCTCAGCCAGCTGATCAGTGAACACTTAAAACTGGCGAGCAGCATACACATGGCCCATCACCGGTTCTACACACACCGACGTCGGGAAGGGCAAAACATCTCGGACTTCGTGGCAGACTTGCGGCCAGCCTTTGTAAGTTCTCAGACGCCTGCAGGGGGGAGATGTTAAGGGATTTTGAGGGCATTAGCCATGCCTGAATCTTCAGAAAGCTCATAGAAACCAAGGACTTAACTCTAGAAGGGGCAGCATTGATAGCTCAAACTTTCATAGCCAGGGAAGAAGAGACCAAGCTAATTTACGCGAGTAGTCCTGGGTCTAATGTGGCGACGGATCAAGGAATTAACGTGATAAACACGGCTCAAGATCTTGCAGTCAAGCAAAGGCATTTTGAAACTGCAGCAGTCAGACAACGGCATTTTGTAACTGCCCAAGCTGAAACCAACTCTAAGGTGGGCCCCCGACAGGGACAATGGAAAGGGGAGTGGCAATTCACACCATCAAGGGAACCATTAACACCCACCATCAGAGTGTTTAGAAACAACCAAGGGAACAATCAGAGAGGAATGCCTGCTAACAGTCCTTTTGTGAACAACGATCTCAGCCAATGCTGGAGATGCGGAGGCAGACATTATGCGAAAAGCTGCAAATTTCAGCAGTTCGTCTGTAGGAATTGTAATGCCAGAGGACATTTGGCTAGGGTTTTCAAACAGCCGGTAGCGAGGGGCTTGCAATGCAGGACAATGCCTGGGGTAAAGCCATGGATGCTGAAGTTCAGTGGGTTCATGTGGCTGACGTCCACAGCTCAGACACCAAAACGCCACCCATGATGATGAAAGTTTTATTGAATGGCATCCCAGTGCGCATGGAGCTGGACAAGGGAGCTAACCAGTCCCTCATGAGTGCACAACAATTTGAGAAACTATGGCCACATAGAGCCAACAGGCCCAAACTGGAATGAATTAATACGTAGCTATGGACGTACACCCAAGAGATAATTCCAGTGCTCGGCAGTGCAAACGTGGTGGTAACACACAATCAGTCACAGAACCGGCTGCCACTCTGGATTGTTCCGGGAAATGGCCCCGCGCTTTTGGGAAGGAGCTGGCTAGCTGAGATGAACTGGAAATGGGGGGATATGCACGCCATTTCATCTGTGGAGCGAAGCTCATGCTCACAGGTACTACAAAAATTCAGATCACTGTTTCAACCCGGTGTCGGAACGTTCAAGGGCACAAAAGTAGTTATACGCATCACCCCAGACGCCAGACCAGTGCACCACAAAGTCAGAGCGGTGCCGTAGGTGATGCGTGAGAAAATAGAGAGTGAACTGAACAGGCTGTTCAGAGAGGGAATAATTTTGCCCGTTGAATTCAGTGACTGGGCAAGTCCCATTGTTCCTGTCCTTAAAGCGGACGGCTTGGTTAGGATCTGCGGTGACTACAAAGCCACCATCAACCAGGTGTCCCTGCAGGACCAATACCCGCTCCCGAGAGCGGAGGACCTTTTTGCCACGTTGGCAGGTGGCAAGCTGTTCACTAAATTGGACTTCACTTCGGCCTACATGACTCAGGAACTGGCTGAAGAATCCAAGCTTCTGACCACCATCACGACGCACAAGGGTTTATTCATCGACAACAGGTGTCCTTTTGGCATCCGTTCGGTGGCCGCCATCTTTCAGAGAAACATGGAAAGCTTGCTGAAATCCATTCCCGGCACAATCGTATTCCAGGACGACATCCTAATAACGGGTCGAGACACCGAGGAACACCTCCACAACCTGGAGGAGGTGCTACTCCAACTGGACCGGATAGGCCTGTGGCTGAAGAAGGCCAAGTGTGTCTTTTTGGCCCCAGAGGTTGCGTCTTTGGGCAGGAGGGTTGCCGCAGACGGGATCCGGCCTACCAAATCCAAAATGGAGGCGATCCGTCGTGCGCCCCGGCCCGGCAACACATCGGAGTTGCGATCATTCCTGGGACTTTTGAACTATTTCGGGAACCCCCTCCTATCCATGATAAAGAAATGTGTCCTGACAGGGGATTGGGCGCCCACGCACAGCGCGTGCCCCGAGGAGGTCAGATCATTTCAGAGACAGATGGATGAGCTCTCCATCCAAGCCGACTGCCTGCTATGGGGCAGCCGAGTGGTCATGCCACAGAATGGGAGGGAAGCATTCATCAGGGAACTCCACCGCGAGCACCCTGGCATCGTGTTAATGAAGGCCATGTATGGTGGCCGGGGATTGACTCAGACCTGGAACACTGGGTTCGCAGGTGCATGACGTGTGCCCAGCTGGGCAACGCCCCCAGTGAGGCCCCGCTTAGCCTGTGGCCCTGGCCCACCAAGCCTTGGTCACGCATTCACGTGGACTATGCGGGCCCGTTCATGGGAAAAATGTTCTTGATAATTGTCGATGCACACTCGAAATGGATCTAGTGCATCATATTAAACTTGTGCACGACATCCATCACCGTGGAGAGCCTGCGCACGGTTTTCTCGACCCACGGCTTACTGGACATTCTGGTCAGTGACAATGGCCTGTCTTTCACCAGCCATGAATTCCAGGAGTTTATGTCGGGTAATGGCATCAAACATGTCCGGACGGCGCGGTTCAAGCCGGCTTCCAATGGCCAGGTGGAACGTGCGGTCCAAGTCATAAAGCAAGGCATGCTCCGCATCCAAGGACCCTCTCTGCAGTACCGCCAATTGCGCCTCCTGCTGGCCTATAGGTCTCAGCCGCACTCGCTCACGGAGCGGAACTCCTCATGAAACGTACGCTCAAAACGCGGCTGTCCCTCATCCACCCAACCCTGGCAGACATTGTTGAGGGCAAGCGCCAGTTCCAAACCGGTGCCACGATCGTAACTCAAGGGAGAGGTGTATAGAAATGGATGATCTGGTATTTGTTCTTAACCATGCATTGGGCTGGAGGGCAGTGTAATTGGTAAAGAGGGAAACAGGGTCATAATGGTAAGACTCAATAATGGGCAAATATGCTGCAAATACTTGGACCAAGTAAAGAAAAGGTTCAGCATAGACACTGATGAACATGAAGAAGAGCATGAGATGTCAACCTCATGTCAACTGCCAGTGGACGAGCAACAAGGACAATCACCAGCATGCACAATCCCTGCGGCCAGACCGGACAGGCCGGAATCACCTCAGGTGACAGAAATGCATGCCAAGGCTCAGCCACCAGAACCACAACTGCGGCGCTCCACGAGAGAGCGTCGACCACGTGATAGACTTAACCTTTGAGTCAAAAAGACGTGAGGGGGTAGGTGATGTCATGTATGTAACCAGCATACGACTGTAACCCTTATACAATTGTAACCCTCATGTAACCACGACATACTGTACATACTTACTAGAAATGCACACCTTGACCACAGGGGGTGTACTTGTTGGAGACACTCCTTACCTGGAGATTCAGGTATATAAGTGGAGGTCCCTCGCAGGGCCAGCACTCCTTGGTCCAGGTAATAAAGGTGAAGGTCACAGAGTGACTGTGTCTGCAGTACGTGCCTCGTGTGATTATGTTTAAGAGTTAAGGACTCCACAATCACGAATTCACGTGCAAGCAGTCACAATTGCGGGTATTTTCATAACTGAAGCCCGTCCACGCCCCCTCACCAGCGCCAAGAAGTACCAACTTGCATCCAACGCATGGCACCACCTGTTGTTCGTCCTGACCAACACTAGAATGGAGTGCTTCATATGGTCGGTGGAATGGCTTTTGAGCCATATTTGCATGTTGCAGCGAGGAGAGGTACCCTGGATGAAAAGTTCTGAGGGCACTGCTGAGCTATGCAGCAACTTGTTGAGCTTCACCGAAGTGCCTGTTGAGGAAGCCAACAGGCACTTCGCCTCCTGACCATGCTGAGTTTGCAGCTGGCACTGTGGACTCCAGCAATGTGTGCCAGCACACTAATCTGCTTCACACACCCGAGCAGCCCTGACAGCAGTCTGTCACATGGAGGCTGACCGATGCCTCATCTGGCTCATGACAAGAGACAGCTTCAGCTATTGTATGGTCCCAGACTTCTCAGCACATGTAATCTTTGGGGACTTGGGTCAATTTTGCCTCCAGGCACTTGGAGGTTGTCGATTGTTGCCTGTTAAGCAATGAAGCCATCGAAGGGCGTCTAAAGGCTTGGGACATTTCAATGAAAAAGCCGCAAGAATGAAATGCTGCATTAGCTCGTTGTGGTTATTGTCACATGAGAGAGCCTCCCAGCCTCCTAAGCACTGAGCCCAAGTTTCTATGGGTGCAATGTGGGCACAGGTGTTCTTGGCTTTTTTACCGTTGTTGCTTCCCTCCCGGTGTGACTCCGTACACATATATATATATATGGAAATCTGAAATAGAAACTGAAAATGCTGGAAATACTCAGCAGGTCAGGCAGCATCTGTAGAGAGAGAAATAGAGTTAACATTTCAGGTCAATGACCTTTCATCAGAAATATTTTTTTCCAGTTCTGATGATAGGTTATTGACCTGAAATGTTAACTCTGTTATTTGGGACAGATTGACTAAGCATTTGGACAAATATGAACTAATCAATGCGAGCCAGCATTGGATTTTCAATGAGTAAGTCATGTCTAACGAACCTAGTTGAACTTTTTGAGGAGATATCAAAGATGGTAGATAAAGGAGTGTATATGGATGTTATTTATATGGAATTCCAGAAGGCATTCAACTTGGTTCCACATAAGAGGCTGTAAAAAAAATGAGAGCACATAGAATTTGAGGCAATCTATTGGATTGGATATGGATTTGGTTAGGAGGTAGGAAACAGAGAACAGGGATAATGGGTATGTACTCAAATGTGATTAGTGTGGTCCTCAGGGATATGTATTAGGGCCTCAGTTTTTCACTATATTTATAAATGACTTGGATAAAGGAATACAGAGCCATATAACTAAGTTTCTGATGACACTAAGATAGGTAGCACAGTAAATAAAGGAAATAGGATCAGACAGTTGCAAAGGGACATTGATAGATTTAGTAAGTGGGCAAAACTGTGGCAGATACAGGTTAATGTGGGATAGTGCAAGGTTATCCACTTTGGACCTAAGAAAGATAGATCAGAGAATGTTCTAAATGGTGGGAAGTTAGGAACGATGGATGAGCAGAGAAATTTAGAGGTAGCAATACAGAATCATTAAAAACTGCGAGTGGACGAGAACAACACTTAATTAAGAAGGCTAATGGAATGTTTCCCTTTATCTTAATAGGGCTGGAATACACGTGAGTGGAAGTTATGGTACAGCTGTAGTAGTCCCTGGAGTATTGCATTCAGATCTGGGCAGCGTACTTAGGAAGAATATATTGGCCTTGGAGGGGGTGCAGTGCAGATTCACCACTACTTATGCTCTTCCCCACAAGTGGAAACATTCGCTCTGTATCCACTCTATTAAAACCTTTCATAATTTTAAAGACCTCTATTAGGTCACCCCTCAGCCTTCTTTTTTCAAAAGAAAAAAGACCCAGCCTGTTCATCCTTTCCTGATGTGTATACCTTCGCATTTATGATATTATCCTTGTAAATCTTCTCTGCACCCTCTCCAGTGCCTCTATATCCTTTTTATAATATGGCAACCAGAACTGTATGCAGTACTCATTAAGTGTGGTCTAACCAAGGTTCAATACAGGTTTAGCATAACTTCACTACTTTTTAATTCTCTTCCTCTAGAAATAAACCCTAGTGCTTGGTTTGTTTTTATTATGGCCTCGCTAACCTGTATCGCAACTTTTAGTGATTTTGTATTTGTACTCTGAGATCCCTTTGTTCCTCTATCCCACCTAGATTCGCATCCTCCAAGTAATAAGTGACCTCCCTATTATTCCTACCAAAATGTAATACCTCACATTTATCTGTGTTGAATTTCATTTGCCAATTATATGCCTATTCTGCAAGTTTATTAATGTCCTCCAGGGGAATGTCTATAGATGTTATTTATATGGACTCCCGGGAGGCATTTTGTTATATATGTTAACTTGTATTTACTCTGTACAGCCACCAGAGGGCTCATCCCCTGGAGTCCCAAAGGATCCCACAATCCCTTGGGAGCACAGGTATTTAAGGAGGCTTCACAGGTTGGAGAGGCACTCTGGAGACCTGCAATGAAAGACTAAGGTCACACTTTACTTTGAGTTCACAGTGTTCAGTCTGACCCTTTCTCCATACTCAACAACTGGCGACGAGATACAGATACCAAACCCAAAGATGCAGAGAACAGTGGGCATCCTGGAGAAATTCTCGGAGGGAGATTGGGCAACTTTTGTGGAGCGACTCGACCAATACTCCAATGGCCAATGAGGTAGATGGGGAAGAGAGCGCTGCGAAATGAAGGGTGATCCTCCTCACCGTCTGTGGGGCACCAACATATAACCTCATGAAGAATCTGCTCACTCCAGCGAAAGCCATGGAGAAATCATACGACGATTTGTGCACACTGGTCCGAGACCATTTGAACCCGAAGTAAATCGTTCTGATGGTGAGGTACCAGTTCAACACCTACAAAAGGTCTGAAGGCCAGGAAGTGGCGAGTTATGTCGCCGAGCTAAGACGCCTTGGAGGACATTGCGAAATAGAAGGACATTTGGAGCACATGCTCAGAGACTTTTTCGTACTTGGCATTGGCCACGAAACAATACTTCGCAAACTTTTGACTGTAGAGACCCCAACCTTGAGTAAGGCCATAGCGATAGCCCAGGCGTTCATTGCCACCAGTGACAATACGAAGCAAATCTCTCAGCACACAAGTGCTGCTACAAATACTGTGAACAAAGTGATGTTTTTGAATCATAACGTACAGGGCAGGTCATACATACCTGTAGCTACAAGTCAGCAGATGTCTCAGAGTCCACCATCAAAGGTGATGAATGCAAGGTCATTAACATCTTGTTGGCGCTGCGGGGTTGATCATCGTTTGCATTCATGCCGATTCAAAGAGTACGTTTGCAAGGGCTGTGGAACAATGGGACACCTCCAACGAGTGTGCAGGCAAGCTGCTAAGCCTGTTAAACCTGCAAACCACCATGTTGCAGAGGAGGACAGATCCACGGAGGATCACGATGATCCAGAGCCTCAGATCAAGGAGGCAGAGGTACATGGGGTACACACATTCACCACGAATTGTCCCCTGATAATGCTGAATTGTTGAACTATGTGGACTCCCAGTGTCAATGGAGCTGGACACAGCTAGTCCATCATGGACAAAAAGACTTTCAAAAGGTTCTGGTGCTTCAAGGCCTCAAGGCCAGTCTTAACTCCAGTTTGTTACAAACTAAGAAATTACATGAAAGAACTGATTCCTGTAATCAGCAGTACTACCGTAAAGGTCTCCTATCATGGAGCGGTGCACAAGTTACCACTCTGGGTGGTACCGAGCGATGGTCCCACGCTGCTCGGTAGGAGCTGGCTGGGAAAGATACTCTGGAACTGGGACGACGTCCGAGCACTATCACCTGCTGACGACACTTCGTGTGCCCAGGTCTTAAACAAATTTCCTTCGCTGTTCGAACCAGGCATTATGAAATTCCAAGGAGCAAAAGTTCAGATCCACCTAATTTCGGGGGCGCGACCCATCCATCACAAGGCGAGAGCAGTACCGTACATGATGAGAGAAAGGGTAGAGATCGAGCTGGACCGGCTGCAAAGAGAGGGCACCATTTCCCCGATCAAGTTCAACGAGTGGGCCAGTCCTATCGTCCCAGTCTTCAAGGGAGACGGCACTGTCAGAATCAAAGTAACTATCAATCGTTTCTCCCTGCAGGGCCAATACCCACTACCAAAGGCCTCTTTGCAAGGCTGGCGAGAGGAAAGATGTTCACGAAGCTGGATCTGACTTGAGCCTATATGACGCAGGAACTGGAGGAATCATCGAAGGCCCTCACCTGCATCAACACGTACAAAGGTCTTTTTGTTTATAACAGATGCCCGTTTTGGAATCCGATCGGCGGTGGCAATATTCCTGAGAAACATGGAAAGCTTACTGAAGTTGGTCCCGCACACCGTGATCTTCCAGGACGGCATATTGGTCACAGGTCGAGCATCTGCAGAACCTGGAGGAGGTTCTTCGTCGACTGAACCTCGTGGGGCTCAGGTTAAAATGCTTGAAGTGATTCCTGGCGCCTGAAGTGGAGTTCCTGGGAAGGAGTATTGCGGCGGACGGCATCAGGCCCACCATCGCGAAGACGGAGGAAATTGAGAACACACCAAGGCCACAGAATGTGATGGAACTGCGGTCGTTTCTGGGACTCCTGAACTACTTTGGTAACTTCTTACTGGGTCTCAGCACACTGTTAGAACCACTGCATGACTTACTACGAAAAGGGGGCGAATGGGTTTGGGACAAAAGCCAAGGAAATGCCTTTGTAAAAGCGAGAAAATTGTTATGCTCAAACAAATTGCTTGTGTTGTATGATCCATGTAAGCGTTTGGTACTAGCATGTGATGCGTCGTCATATGGCGTCGGGTGTGTATTGCAACAAGCTAATGATTTCGGAAAACTGCAACCGGTTGCTTATGCATCCAGGAGTCTTCTAAGGCTGAGAGAGCCTGCAGCATAATTGAGAAAGAAGTGTAGCGTGTGTCTATGGGGTAAAGAAAATGCATCAATACCTGTTTTGGCTAAAATTCGAATTGGAAACTGACCATAAGTCACTTATATCCCTGTTCTCCGAGAGTAAAGGGATAAATACCAATGCATCGGCTTATATCCAGAGATGGGCGCTCACGTTGTCTGCATACAACTACGCCATCCGCCACAGGCCAGGCACAGAAAACTGCGCCGATGCTCTCAGTAGGCTGCCATTGCCCACCACGGGGGTGAAAATGGTGCAGCCCACAGATCTAGCCATGGTTATGGAAGCATTTGAGAGTGAGCAATCACCCGTCACTGCCTGGCAGATCAAAACCTGGACAAGCCAGGACCCCTTATTATCTCTAGTCAAAAGCTGTGTGCTTCACGGGAGCTGGTCCAGTGTCCCAGTGGAAATGCAGGAAGAGATAAAGCCGTTCCAGCGACGCAAAGATGAAATGTCTATGCAGGCAGAGTTAGGGTGCCTTCTGTGGGGCAATCGAGTAATGGTCCCCAAGAAAGGCTGGGACACCTTCATCAATGACCTCCACAGCACCCACCCAGGCATCATAATGATGAAAGCGATAGCCAGATCCCACATGTGGTGGCCCGGTATCGATGCGGACTTAGAGTCCTGCATTCGCAGTTAAGCAATGTACCCAGGAAGGTGCCGCTAAGTTTATGGTCTTGGCCCTCCAAACCGTGGTCTCGGGTACACGTCAACAATGCAGACCCGTTCTTGGGTAAAATGTTTCTTGTGGTCGTACTCCAAGTGGATTGAATGTGATATAATGTCAGCTAGCACGTCCGCTGCCACTACTGAAAGCCTGCGGGCCATGTTTGCCACACACGGCCTACCCGATGTCCTAGTGAGCGACAACGGGCCATGTTTTCCCAGTGCTGAGTTCAAAGAATTCATGACCCGTAATGGGATCAAACATATCACATCTGCCTCGTTTAAACCAGCGTCCAATGGTCAGGCAGAGAGAGCAGTGCAAACCATCAAGCAAGGCTTGAAGAAGGTAACTGAAGGCTCACTGCAGACTCGCCTATCCCGAGTCCTGCTTAGCTACCGCACGAGACCCCATTCACTCACTGGGATCCCACCTGCTGAACTGCTCATGAAAAGTGCACTTAAGACAAGGCTCTTGTTAGTTCACCCTGATCTACATGAACAGGTAGAGAGCAGGTGGCCTCAACAAAGTGCATACCATGATAGCGCAAATGTGTCACGCGAGATTGAAATCAATGATCCTGTATTTGTATTAAATTATGGACAAGGTCCCAAGTGGTTTCCCGGCACTGTCATGGCCAAAGAGGGGAGCAGGGTGTTTCGGGTCAAACTTTCAAATGGACTCATTCACCGGAAACACTTGGACCAAATCAAACTCAGATTCGCGGACTATCCTGAGCAACCCACCTTGGACCCTACCTTTTTTGATCCCCCAACATACGCACCAGTGGTAACCGGCACCATGGTTGACCACGAAGCAGAACCCATCATACACAGCAGCCCTGCAGGGCCCAACACACCAGGCAACCCAGCAAGGCCAGCTGCACAGCAGCCCAGTGAGGGCCCAACAAATGATTCAACAACACCAGCTTTCACTCCGAGGTGATCAACCAGGGCAAGAAGGGCCCCAGATCGACTCACATTGTAAATAGTTACACTATTGACTTTGGGTGGGGGGGGGGGCGGCGAGTGTTGTTATATATGTTAACTTGCATTTACTCTGTACAGCCACCAGAGGGCTCATCCCTTAGAGTCCCAAGGGATCCCACAATCCCTTGGGAGCACAGGTATTTAAGGAGGATTCACAGGTTGGAGAGGCACTCTGGAGACCTGCAATAAAAGACTAAGGTCACACTTTACTTTGAGCTCACAGTGTTCAGTCTGACTCTTTCTCCATACACAACACATTTGATAGCATCCCAAATCAGAGAATGTTCACTAAGATAGAAGCCCATGGAATTGAAGGCAAATTATTAGCCTGGTTAGGAAATTGGCTGAGCAACAGGAGGCAGAGAGTATGGATAATGGGAAGGTACTCTAATTGGCAGGATGTGAGTAGTGGTGTCCCGCAGGGATCTCTGTTGGGAACTCAACTATTCACAGTATTTATAAATGACTTCGATGATGGGATAGAAAGTCATATATCCAAATTTGCTGATGACACAAAGATAGGCGACATTGTAGGCAGTGTAGATGAAAGCATAAAATTACAAAGGGATATTGACAGATTAAGTGAATGGGAAAAATTGAGGCAAATGGATTTCAATGTAGGCAAATGTGAGGTCCATCCAATTTGGACCTAAAAAAGATAGACAAGGTACTTTCTAAATGGTGAAAAGCTAAAAACAGTGGAGGTCCAAGGTGACTTGGGGGTCCAGGTACATAGATCATTAAAAAGTCATGAACAAGTACAGAAAATAATCAAAAAAGCTAATGGAATGCTGGCCTCTACATCTAGAGGACTAAAATACAAGGAAGTAGAAGTTATGCTGCAGCTATACAACACCCTGGTTAGGCCAGACGTGGAGTACTGCTGATACCATCTCCCTCCCTGGTCACTGTCTCAGACAGTTCGTACCTTCGGCATCCTATTAAAACCTGAGTTGAGCTTCCGACTCCATATTCTCTCTGTCACAAAGAGCACCTACTTGCAGTACCACAACATTGCCTGTCTCAGCCCATGCCTCTGCTGATGAAAGTCTTATCCATGCCTTTGTTACCTCCGGACTCAACTATTCCAATATTCTCCTGGCTGACCTCCCATCTTCCATCCTCAATAAACTTGAGCTCGTCTAAACCTCTGCTGCACATATCCTAATGCACAACAAATCTCGTTCATGCATCAGCCCTATGCTCACTGACCTATATTGACTCCCAGTCCAGCAATATCTTGATTTAAAAATGCTCATCCTGATATGGCCTCACCCATTCTTATCTGAAATCACTGGTATTAGCGCGTGCATTCCCTGAACTCAGTTGTGTCGGCATTATGTGTTCTCTGAACTCTGGAGATTTAGTGCATTCTCTGAATTCAGTAGTTTAAGCACTGTGGGTTCTTTGATCTCAATAGTTTTAGAACTGTGTTCTCTTTGAAATGCAAAATGTTAGTGCTATGCATTCTCTAAACTCCAGAATGTTAGAGCTGTGTATTCTCTGAACCCAGTAATGTTAGTGCTGTGCATTCTTTGATCTCCAGAGTGTTGGAGCTGTGCATTCTCTGAACCCGGTAAAGTTAGAGCTGTGCATTCTCTGAACTTGAAATTTTAGTGCTGTGCGTTCTCTGACCTCCAGAGTGTATGGGCTAGAATTTTATTTTTCAGTGAAAATGGTAGTTTTACATCAAAATTACCGTTTTCGCTTCGCTACCATTTTTAGGCCCGCTTTTTGGCCTTTAATTTGTGCATTGGTAAAAATCAGCATTGCACAAGGATTCGGGGTGCAAACCGCGAATTTCAGCAACTTTAGTCCGGGGCCGATAGCGCTGCGAGAGAGGCCTTGGGGGGCGGGGGGGGGGGGAAACACAAAAATAAAATTGCAAAAAACAAAAAAAAACATTCACAAAACCCTTACCTACTAAATCGCTGAAAAATTAAAAAATAAAGACTTTAACTTACCTTTTTTGCAGGTCTTCATACTTACGAATACGGGTCCCGAAAGAGGAAAAAAACGATCGCGAGCGCTATTTCTAGTGTTGCGCTGCTGCAAAAAGATGCCTGAAGATTCTGCCGACCGGGTTTTCGCCGTGGAGGGTCAAATTGTGGCGAAAATCCGGTCGCAACGTCGTCGGAATTCTAGCCCTTGCAGCTGTGCATTCTCGGAACCTGGTCATTTTAGTGCTGTGCGTTCTCTGAATCCAGTTTGTTAGTAATGTGCGTTCTCTGAACCCAATAATGTTAGCATGGTACATTCTCTGAACTCGGTAGTATTAGCACTTTCTGTTCTTTGAAATCGGTAATGTTCGGGCTATGCATTCTTTGTAGCCTGCCTGACGATGGCTAGATTACATCACACATTTCAGATAAAGTGTTGGGTAAGCATTGTCCTCCCCCTTCCTATAGTAAGAAGGCTGCTCCTTCCACTACATTGTGGGAACAGATGCTGGCACCATTGTTGTGTCATCTCTGTTCATCTCTGGGCTCAGAAGAGGCAAGGGCCCAGGAACAGCACAGGGCAGCCCACATTGTGATATGTGTGCGCACTAGGTCTGTGCAGCAGAGCTGGTTGCAAGTGTCTTGGTTAATCCTTGCCACTGGACCAAGACTTAGCTCTGTCAAGCCTGTGTGGTGGCTGGTGTGCCATGGCCACCACCACGCACAGGCATCTTCCACCCTTCAACATGCAGTTCGGGACCTGGAATATTGGGTTCTTCATTGAAATACCTGTGAACTCATCCCTTACTGGTGTGGAATCAAGTCATCCTTGAGATGAGGGACCGCCTAAGAGAAGTCATCTCTGAGTGCAATTAGCAATTATTGCTAAATTAAGGTCAGTTTTGCATTATGGGTCTATACCCATTTGGAACTGGATTGAAACTACATAATTCACATAAAATTATCAGAACCAGCAATCAGAGAACATTTTCATCTGATTAATCTGGGCTTTTGAACTTTGGTTCTAAAGATGATAGGGCAGTGTGCTAACTTACTGCAACACCTCAAATTGGCAAAATTATTGATGAAAATAATAACCCAAGAAGTTTCTTTAGGAAAGAGTTGACTTATCTTGTGATAGTGACAAATGGGGTGCAGCTGTGTTGGAGTGAAAAGTAATGAAGGGTTTCCTGAAGTGTTCTTTGCCATCTGTGTATTATAATGTCAGATTTTCTTGCAACAGGATATGGGCAAAATTTTGTTTGTTCTGCATTCTCTCAAATAGCTTGAATTGTCTGAGAAAAAAATATTTTAGTAGCTAACTTTACCTCTGAGATTGATGGCTTATTTAGATCAATCCAGTTGGACCAAAGAAAGCAAGATTTCATCTAGTAGCATATGACTTAACATTGTGTTTCCAGTGCTTATGAGGATTCCTCACCATTCACAACATCTCAGAAGCCATCCTGTGACTACAGACAGTATGGGATTCTGGGAGAAAGAATGGAAGAAACCCTGTATCAGTCCAAAACAAACATTTACAACACCAATTGAAGGAAGGGGGCATTCAAAAACTGTAGAGGGGACCATCAGAATCCAGAGATGTCCTATCTGAAAGTGTTATGAGTCTATTTATTGATCAAATAAGGTACAGGGAAATTTAGATACAGCTAAAGAGAAAGTCAACAATCGTAAGATGAGTTTGTAATAAAAGATAATTAATACATGCTATGATAAGATTCCATGTGGCAATAATGCCTTCCTTGGTCCTTGGTCATTTTTGAATCTTTGAAGAGTGCATAATGCCCAAGGCCAGATTGCACAATACTGCCTGTAGATAGTAGTGGAGTTGTATAATAATTGTGAACTAAATTATATAGCAAGACTGTGTTTCAATGCTATATTTGTTTTAAAGTGGTGGGCTCAAGATAGAGTCTCTCTTTAGTTGTCAAGAGATTTCAGATCCTGTCTCAAGTTGACTTCAATGTAACAACTGTTTTTTCTAAAAATTCTTCCACCTTGCTAACTGAGAAAAATAACATGCAGAGGCTTTGGGCAGTTCTCATATCAAAGATGTTTAATGCATAAATTTATATTATAAACCAAAAATAAAACTAATGGCATTGAATCAAACTGTATTCATTCCTTGCAGATATAAGATGATATAGCCTTATATAGCAAACTTCCTAGAGAACACGTCTTTTTCTGAGGCATAAAAAGTGATATTTCGCTCTCTGGTGGATCAACAGAGAAACTACTATTTTGAGCAACGTTGCATCAATTCTCCCATCTCACTATTAACGGGTTGAAAACTATATCATGTCAAAGTAAGATCACATAAATTGCCTGGTAATAACTTACTTATTCCCAATGGGGTTATTTCTTTAAAATTGTGCTCACTGCCATCTTTTTTCACATCTAAAACCTTTTGTGTAAGTCTGTTGCTCTGGTATTTTATATGTGAACATTTTTCCAATCAATAATAAAACATTTCTACTACATGAACAGCAATTCATTCTAAACCAAATTAAAAACATTGTTCAATTTTTATCCATCATATTTGCATTCCATATCATTGAACTGGGAAAATTCAAAGGGCTGTTTATTTCTGTATGAAGATTTTCAGTCAGAATCTGTACAGCTGCTTCTTTCTATGTTGTAAACATCTCGGGGTGATTTTGACTTTTGGGTCACTGATTGGCAGAGTGGGCTGGTAGGCCACTCATGCCGGTAGCAAAGAGGTCTCTGTGACTTTAAGGTCCACGTCTCATTTAAATATGGCAGGTGAGCTGCGGGGCTCCAAACAGGCATCCCAATGCAAGAAGCCAGATTGAGGCCACAAGATTGGGCTGGTGCAACCACTAACAAGGTAAGTTGTGGTTGGAGGGGTGGTCAGGGCTTCGGGATTACTTAGGGTGGGGATTCTAATTATTTTGCGCAAATAGTAAAATCTGAAGTACAGTTTAAAAACTATTCTCCAGTACAGAAGCTATGCATATTAGAAATATGAAATATTGAGTGCAATATAAACTGCTGCACTATTTTGTAAGAAATTGAGTGTAAAAATTACACTTCATCAAATAACCAATGTGATCTAACAGAATAGTTATGCTAGTTTTTCTTCTGTGATCTGTACCCTGTAATCTGTGCAGTGAGAGCAACTACATATTTCAAATGCAGAGGAAACCAGTTCTGTTTTTACAAGTCAATTTTTGTAAAATTGTTATGGTGTACAAACTTCTTGATTTAACTTTTACAATTCTATTCTCTCATAGCTATGCACATTAGAATACAGAGTACTGCTGTACTCATCATAGGAACATAGCATTCTGTGAAGAATAAAAATGTTATTTTCCTTGAAAATAAAATCCATTATGAATAAAGATTTTTAGCCTAGAAGATAATGTTGGTGATATTAGCATATTAATGCTTAACACTTTCAAATGGCATTCCTCCATTCCCTATTTTAGCCATTCAGTTTGCAAATAATAGCTTGTAGGCTTCTATTCC
The DNA here is from genome assembly GCF_044704955.1 of Pristiophorus japonicus. Taxonomy (NCBI): domain Eukaryota; kingdom Metazoa; phylum Chordata; class Chondrichthyes; family Pristiophoridae; genus Pristiophorus; species Pristiophorus japonicus. Next base: position 200,680,030 of record NC_091978.1, read on the forward strand.
CTTTCTTAGGAACGTACTTTATTTCAGACCGAGTTTAACTATTTAGAGATTAGCCACACAAGCATCATTTTTGTGTTTCTTCTGGAATTCTTACTGCATGAAGAGCCTTACGGGTAAATTAGAGTTCTCCTAATTTTCATTGAGTCATTATATACAATTGCATACTCCATAGCTGGATTACCAAGCTTTTCATAATTTATACCAATTAAATGGCTACTTAGCTGCCTGAGAGGTGTTGAAGGATTATTATTTCAGGTGCAGGCTAATTGACTGGCTTCTTGGTTAACAGAAGGCAGGAATTCCTAGCCCAGTGTATTAATAAAAACACCCATTGAAAAATTATTTCTATCTGCCATTTTTGTTAGCAAGTCATTACATTCTATGAAAAGAAAAATCGGAAAATATAGTCTGGACACAAATTAAAATTTGGAATTGCTCAGTTGAGGAATAGAAGAGTTAAATACATTTATATAGAGTAGAAACAGGAGACAGTAACCAGAAGCAGAACAGCTATAAATGACTCGTCTTGCCATTACAAGGTCTGGGAACAGCTGTTGAAGATTCCGTTTACTTTGAATAATCAAATCCAATAACTGTAATAAAAGAGGGATTCTTTATATTCTGGAGAAATGTTTTTGATGTGGATTTAAAGTTTAATTAGTGAGGCTATTTTTTTCGGCCGTGAAGATTGAGGTGTGATTTGATAGAGGTGTGGAACAGAACATATGGAGTCAGAGGGGTAATTTTAAACCCCATATACGTTTGGTTTTGGGTCAGGTGAGAAGTTAAAATTTGCAAAATTTCAAACATAATCCCAATCTACCTTGAACCTGCCTACTTCCGGTTTTAACAGAGATGGGCCGGGCGACCAATCCACTCTCAGGAGATGGGTTGGTTGGTTACAGCTTTTAAGGAGGCTGCGTGCCTCCATTTTAACAAGCTTTTTATTTTTAACCAGAGTTGGCCGGGTTTCCTGGGACTCAGGAAGCCAAGCAAGTAAAAGGAGGCAGAAAGCGCTGGATCCATAAAATAAGTGTGATTACAGCACTGCTTGTGGGCCAGGAGATGCAGGATTGTTCTCCCATCATCTCTCACCCCTCCGACCATGATCTCCCACCCCCCCACCAACCACGATCTCCACCCCCGACCATGATCACTACCCTGACCATGATCTTCCCCTCCCACCGACCCCAATTTCCCCGCCCCCCCAGCCCCGATCTTACCCCCCCGACCACGATCTCTCCCCCGACCACAATCTCCCTCCGACCCTGATCTTTCCCCCCCACCGCCGCTGACCACAGTCTCTCCCTCGAACACGATCTGCCCCCCCCCCCAACCACAGTCTGTCCAAACCGCGCCCCCCCCACCCTGGACCATGAGACCCCCAGACCATGATCTCTCCCTCCCTCCATTTCCACTCTCCACTCCTTGGCTGCAGCCTGTGACGCAAGCAGGCAGTCAGTCTATTATTCAGGCTGGCTGTTGGGCGGGTAACCAAAGAATTTGTTTTAAAGACAACCTACAGTTAATGTCTGCAGGACATCCAGGAAACTGATACTTCCGCATTCCCATCCATTACATCTCCTCGGGACAAGACTGTTTCCAATCATTGAGAGGTTGAGAACAAAGGGACATAGATTTAAGATTAAATGTAAGAGATTTAGGACAGAGAGCAAGAGAAACATTTTTACACTGGGTGTCTGAAGGTTTTGGAATCCACAACTAGAGTTAAGGATTGAAGCAGAGATCATTTTGACAGTTAAAAATTGGATAGATAGGTGGTTAAAAGAAGGGGAATAAAAGAATTGTGATGAGGGCAGGCACAGGGAATTTGGACTAGTGTTTATGTGGAGGATAAACACCAACATAGACTGGTTAGGCGAAACAGCCCGTTTCCATGTTGTAATTTCTATCCAATTCTATCTTATACTTGCACAGGGTGTAATTATAAGGTAAATCATTTGATGATTTTACTGGTTTGCTAAGAAATGGAGTTGGATTTTCTTTCACCTGTTGTAAGCGTGATGGGGCAGGATTTCTGCCCACACACATGGTACCATCAGGAACACACAGCAGTTTCCTGGATGGTCCTCCTTTCACATGCAGGTGGGTTTCTGTGATATCTACACAACACACAACTGTAAGACGGCTGCCAGTCCGGAATCCTCTGACCTGCTGGTCAGGTGACCTGCTCTTTATTAAACAGCACTAGCTGCAGTAACACAGGCGTCCACAGTGTGGACCTACAGACTTTATACTTCTCTCTCCTTAATAAAGAAGTTATTATAACAAACAATCATCACGCATAACTTGCATGGTTATATATAACAAGGAAATGGATTTATTTTGCCATATTTACAAATCAACCTTTACCACTTGTTTTCTGTTTCGAAGAGGATACCTTCACTCTTGAACAGAACCTTCCAAACATGGTGTCGAATTTAAACTCATTTGAGGCTGATCCTGAGGGAAGTTTTCCTCCAAGGGATGCCCTTGATTTCCATTTGAACTCACTCTATCTTCAGACTGTTTGTTTTCCTGACTTGGAGTCAGACTTAAATTCTGACTTTCTCTTGGATTTGTTTCCAGTAAATTGGATGTAGGATATGCTACTGGTGTATCAAAACTATCTGATGAGTCAGAAATAATTGAATCACTCCCACTCTCAACTACTTCCATGTCTGTGGGTAAAATATGATCAATGTGAACAAACCTAACCTGTCCGTTATCAAACATCTTGACCAAATATGTGCGAGGACCACATATCTTCACCATTCTTCCTGGTAACCACTTTACCCATTTATGGTGATGGTTCTTCACTCTTATCTTCTGATTTAATTTCACATTTCTCTCCTTTACTCTACCTCTATCATGATTCTCTTTATGTCTTCTATGGACTGTGCCAAGTTTGGTTTTCACAACGAGAATCTGGTTCATGGCTGTTGTTTGAGAAACAACTCTGCTGGTGTTCTACCAGTAGTTGTGTGAGGAGTATTACGATACGTTATTAGAAAATTAGCCAATTTGTGGTCCAATGACAACTCTCGTTTCTTTGGATTTGGATCCAATATTTGTTTGATGAGGGCATGTTTTACAATTTGTACAGTGCGCTCTGCTGCACCCTTCAAAGCAAGGTGGTATGGTGGAACCTTTTTATGTTTCACACCATTTTTGCTCGTGAACTGTGAAAATTCTTCTGAACGAAATTGTGGGCCATTATCCGAAACAATTTCTTCTGGGAGGCCAAATGAAGAAAATAATCTTCGCAAAATGTCTAATGTTTTACTTGTTATTTTCCACATTGGAAACACCTTGACCCACTTCGAATGGCTTTCAATCACAATGAACAATTGTTGTCCTTCTAGCTCAGCAAAATCGATATGTAGCCTTTGCCACACCCTGCGAGGCCATTTCCATGGCTATAATGATACTGATGGTGGTTGCTTGCTTACCGATTGACATGTCGTACAATGACTTACGATGTACTCTATATCTTTATCAAGTCCTGGCCACCATAAATAACTGCGTGCAAAACTCTTGGTCAAGCACATTCCCAGGTGCTGGTCATGGAGATCTCCTAATAATTTGGACCTGAATTTATTTGGTATAACCACTCTTGCACCCCACATGATACAATCTTTATCGACTGATAATTCATTCCTATGAATGAAGAATGGATGAATATCTTTGTCTGTTACCTGGTTTGGCAATCCATTTGCAATATAATCATACACTTTGAAATAACTGGGTCACGTTTGGTTGCTCTACCAATCCCTTCAGCTGTGACTGGCAGTTCATCAATGTATGAAAAATAGAACACCTCTTCCCTATCGGGTGTAAATTGTAATGGGGAAGGCAATCAGCATCAGCATTACTTTGATCAGCTGATTGTCTGTATTCAATATCATATGTGTATGCTGACAAAATCAAACCCCATCTCTGCATTCGGGCTGCAACTAATGTTGGAACTGGAGACTTTGGATGGAGAATTGCTGTCAGGGGCTTATGGTCCATAACGAGAGTAAACTTACAACCATACAAGTATTTGTGGAATTTCTTGACCTTAAAAATTAATGCCAAATCTTCCCTTTCAATTTGCCCATAATTACACTCACTGGCACTGAGAGTGCGTGAAGCAAAAGCAATTGGTCTTTCCTCCCTACTACGTAATACATGAGAGATTGCTGCCTCAAATCCATACAGAGAGGCATCACATACTAGCTTGATCTCCTGAGATACATCATAGTGAACTAACATGGTGCTCTCTACCAAGTTGCTTTTACACTCCTTGAATGCTGTATCGCATTCTTTTGACCACTTCCAATGGAACTGTTTTTTTAATAGTTCATTCAGTGGATGTAATACTGCAGCCAAATTTGGTAGGAACTTCCCATAATAGTTCAAAAGACACAAAAAGCATCGGAGTTCAGTGACATTCTTGGGAGTGGGTGCATTTCTGATGGCATCCAGTTTTTTCTTGGTTGGATGTAAACCATCTTTGTCTACTCTGTATCCTAAGTACTCAACTGAGTTTTGAAATAACTCACACTTGTGAGCAGTCACTTGTACTCCGTGCTTCTCTACCCGTTTGAGGACTTCATTCAATATGTTATTATAAATTTACCTATTTGGTACTGAAATTAGTATGTCATCTAAATAACATACTACCCCTTCAATACCTTGCAAAATCTGGTTCATTACCCCTTGGAATATGGCAGGGGCGGAAGACACTCCAAATGGTAGCCTATTAAATTGATATAGGCCTAGATGAGTATTTATAGTCAAGCATGATTTGGACTTCTCATCTAGTTCAAGCTGTAAGTAGGCATTCATAAGATCTAACTTTGAGCAAATCTGACCCCCTGCCAGTGTTGTGAACACATCTGCTATACTTGGCAATGTATTGGGGAGATTACCCTCTAGAACCTGGTTTACGGTTACTTTATAATCACCACACAATTTTACCTTCCCATCGGACGTAGGTACAACAACAATGGGTGTAGCCCTATTACATAGATCTATCTTAGAAATAATGTTCTCAGTCTCTAGTCTTTTGAGTTCTTGCTCAACTTTCTCCTTGAGTGCATATGTTATGGAACGTGGATTGCAGTAAACTGATCTAGCGTCCTTCTGTATCCTGACACTTGCCTTGAAGCCTTGGATCGGACTGCCCGTTTCGAAGAACACCTTTGGATAATTCTTGATGCCATCATCCTTTGACGCAAATCTTGTTTCAACATGAAAAATCTCACTCCAATCCAGCTTCAATGATCCCAACCAATTTCTTCCTAGTAAGGCAGGCTTATCTCCTGCCACTAGTATTCGAGGCAAGCTCTGAACTTGATCCTTGTATTTCACCGGTACGGTGATACGACCTACCACCGGAATGTTCTCTCCCGAGTAGCCTCGCAGATCTATCTTGGCTTTCTCCAATGGGAAGTCCCGCAATTTATCGAGGTATAGCGACTCCGGTACTACACTCACGGAAGCACCAGTGTCAATTTCCATGGGTATGATAAATCCTGCAACATCTATGTGGATTATGATACTTTTTGAATCGCCGTCCATTAACCTCGTGCTCCTGATAATGTTTAACTCTAACATCTCCTTGTCCTGTTGTTGTTCTTCCATGAACTTCAACAAGTGTACATCCCTGTCCAGAGTAAAAATAAAACGGGGAAGGTGGCTCAACCGTGGCTAACAAGGGAAATTAGGGATAGTTTTAAATCCAAGAAAGAGGCATATAAATTGGCCAGAAAAAGCAGCAAACCTGAGGACTGGGAGAAATTTAGAATTCAGCAGAGGAGGACAAAGGGTTTAATTAGGAGGGGGAAAATAAAGTGTGAGAAGAAGCTTACTGAGAATATAAAAACTGACTGCAAAAGCTTCTATAGATATGTGAAGAGAAAAAGATTAGTGAAGACAAACATAGGTGCCTTGCAGTCAGAATCAGGTGAATTTATAATGGGGAACAAAGAAATGGCAGATCAATTGAACAAATACTTTGGTTCTGTCTTCACGAAGGAAGACACAAATAATCTTCCAGAAATCCTAAGGGACCAAGGGGCTAGCAAGAAGGAGGAACTGAAGGAAATCCTATTAGTCGGGAAATTGTGTTAGGGAAATTGATGGGATTGAAGGCCGATAAATCCCCAGGGGCTGATAGTCTGCATCTCAGATTACTTAAGGAAGTGGCCCTAGAAATAGTGGATGCATTGGTGATCATTTTCCAATAGTCTATCAAATCTGGATCAGTTCCTATGGACTGGAGGGTAGCTAATGTAACCCCACTTTTTAAAAAAGGAGGGAGAGAAAACGGGTAATTATCGACCGGTTAGCCTGACATCAGTAGTGGGGAAAATATTGGAATCAATTATTAAAGATGAAATAGCAGCACATTTGGAAAGCAGTGACAGGATCGGTCCAAGTCAGCATGGATTTATGAAAGGGAAATCATGCTTGACAAATCTTCTAGAATTTTTTGAGGATGTAATTAGTAGAGTGGACAAGAGAGAACCAGTGGATGTGGTGTATTTGGACTTTCAAAAGGCTTTTGACAAGGTCCCACATAAGAGATTCATGTGCAAAATTAAAGCACATGGTATTGGGGGTAATGTATTGACATGGATAGAGAACTGGTTGGCAGACAGGAAGCAGAGAGTCGGGAAAAACTGGTCCTTTTCAGAATGGCAGGCAGTGACCAGTGGGGTGCTGCAGGGCTCAGTGCTGGGACCCCAGCTATTTACAATATACATCAATGATTTAGATGAAGGAACTGAGTGTAATATTTCCAAGTTTGCAGATGACACTAAAGTGAGTGGCAGTGTGAGCTGTGAGGAGATGCTAAGAGGCTGCAGGGTGACTTGGACAGGTTAGGTGAGTGGGCAAATGCTTGGCAGATGCAGTATAATGTGGATAAATGTGAGGTTATCCACTTTGGAAAAGACATGAAGGCAGAATATTATCTGAATGGCAGAAGATTAGGAAAAGGGGAGGTGCAATGACACCTGGGTGTCATGGTACATCAGTCATTGAAGGTTGGCATGCAGATACAGCAGGCGGTGAAGAAGGCAAATGGTATGTTGACCTTCATAGCTCAGGGATTTGAATATAGGAGCCGGGAGGTCTTACTGCAGTTGTACATGGCCTTGGTGAGGCCTCACCTGGAATATTGTGTTCAGTTTTGGTCTCCTAATCTGAGGAAGGACGTTCTTGCTATTGAGGGAGTGCAGCGAAGGTTCATCAGTCTGATTCCCGGGATGGCTGGACTGACATATGAGGAGAGACTGGATCAACTGGGCCTGTATTCACTGGAGTTTAGAAGAATGAGATGGGATCTCATAGAATCATATAGAATTCTGACGGGTCTGGACAGGTTAGATGCAAGAAGAATGTTCCCGATACTGGGGAAGTCCAGAACCAGGGGGGGTCACAGTCTAAGGATAAGGGGTAAGCCATTTAGGACTGAGATGAGGATAAACTTCTTCACTCAGAGAGTTGTTAACCTGTGCAATTCTCTACCGCAGAGACTTGTTGATGCCAGTTTGTTGGATATATTCAAGAGGGAGTTACATATGGCTCTTATGGCTAAAGGGATCAAAGGGTATGGAGAGAAAGCAGGAAAGGGGTACTAAGGTAAATGATCAGCCATTATCTTATTGAATGGTGGTGAGGGCTTGAAGGGCCGAATGGCATATTTCTGCACCTATTTTCTATGTTTCTATGTTTCTATGTAGTCTCTGGGGATTTCTACTCATAGCTTTGAAAGCTGGTTTACCCTTCAGTTGACATGCCTTTGCAGGATTCCCAATTCTCCTGCAGACGAAGCACTCTGCCTTCACATATGGACAACTTTGAGCAATGTGTTGTCCCAGGCACCGATAGCAAGATGTCAATGCTCTGTTCCCATTTTCCGTTTCTGAGACTTTGGGGCCCCACCACCTTTTACTTTGAACCTACAGGCAATTCACCTCGGTTGCCTGATGACTGAAATTAGTATGAAATTCTTGGGCATATTGGTCGGCCATGCTCATCGACCCAGCTGTCTGACAAGCTAAATCAAAAGTCAAGTTAGGCGTCGTCAATAACTTTCTTCTGATCGCATCATTTTTCATCCGACAAACAAAGTGGTCTCGCAATGCTCGTTTCTGAAAGCCTCAGAAACTACAGTGAATAGATAGCTTTTTTAATGCTACAATGTACTTACTGATATTTTCTTTGGTCTTCTGATTTCATATTCCGAAATTATAACTTTCAGCAATTTCTAATGGAACAGAGCTGTAATATTGCTCTCGCTTAGTTAGAATCTGTTTCAACATTGTATCCTTTGGCTTGTCAGGCACAAGCAAATTTATCACGTTTCATACAACTCGGGCCTGGCCTCAGTTAAGAATATAGCTCTTTTTCATTCCAACACCGCCCGGTTATTGTCTTCATTACCGGAAATTTTGATGATATTATTTGCAGTGAAAAACATTTCTAGCTGATCCACATACACTCTGAAACTTTCAAGGTCGCATTGAAACGCCCCCAGGTGCCCTATAACTCCCATAGGGGCAGCCAGTTTGATTCTGGCAGTTTAACCAATTGTGCTCATTATTTACCTCAAATTTGTAGCTGTTTCCAAAAACAGAGAAGCTCTCAAAGTCTCTCTGTCAGCTGGCTGAATCCTTCACCAACAAAAATTTCAGCTTTGTATTATCCGATTACATCCCATTCCCATCGCCAAATGTGATATCTTCAGGGAAGCACACAACACACAACCTGTAAGATGGCTGCAGGTCCAGAATCTTCTGACCTGCTGGTCAGGTGACCTGTTCTTTATTAAACAGCACTAGTTGCAGTAACACAGGCATCCACAGTGTGGAGCTACAGACATTACAGTTTCCAATGGTATTCATGCTCTTGACCGGACTATTGCCACCAGAGGGAAAGGAGGGAATGCAGTTTAGATGCAGCATTTGAAAGGCTGTAGCTGCTTAAAGGGCCAAAAGTACGTGAATTTGAGGAAGAGAGAGCAGGAGAAAGAGAAAGCACAAAACTAGTTAGAAATGGTAGAAGAATGGAAAGTACAAGGGGTATCTGCTGTGGCACGAGCTCCCAGATTTTCAGATACCCTCAGTGGATTTAGTCTTGGCAGAGATAATAACAAGAAGACAGAAGTAAGCAGTATGGAGAGAGGTGGTGCTTGCAGTTAGTGCCAGCTCAACCACCCCACTGATGGCAAGACTGCGCCAGAAACAGTACAATGATGTCACAAGCTTGTCTAAAGTAAATGAAGCCACAAATACCTATGCACATCCTAAATAAATGGCAGAAACATGACTCACTTCCATACCCACCATGCCCTCGTAGTGTAAATCAATAAATGGAAGAATATTCATAAGGTACCTCGGCACGCACACACACACACTCAAACACCTCTCCCATAATTTCCATTGGGCCTTATTCCAGGCTAGTAGACTGAAAAAGAAAGAGATTGCTGTAGAACCCGCACCTGAAAGGTTTCTCACCATGAGATACCTGCAGACACCTGAATGAAATAGAATGTTGTGTTAATCAGGCACCTGCCTCAATCTATAATCTTCTTACTAAGAAAATGGTTGTCCATAATCAGTGACAAAGAAGTGCATGGGTGAAAGAATGGCAATCATCTGATCCTCATGAGGAGGAAGCTATTAAGCTCCTCAGCATTCACACTGGGGAGACAGTGTAATATGGCAAAGCTGGAAAAGAGCTGCCAGGAGCAGGCTGGTAACAAGATAGATAGCACAATGAATTGTTAGAGTCATTAAACATTCACTTTAATTGTATTAGCCTTCGATTATTGTTCAATCAAATTACGTGTGAGAGTCTACTTCTTAAAAGTCATCCCCTTTTACATCTCCCATATGCTGCACTTAGAGAAGGTGAAGTATCTTAAGCGCAGCCTTGCAACTGCAAAGCCAGCACTCATACACCATCATCAACATCATAGGCAATCCCTCGTACACTCATATACCAGACTTAATGGGGGAAATCTTGACTGTGTGTTAGTGTACAACTGGTGATAGCGAATCAGCAGCCTGCTTTACATCTCTTCCGATTTTTATTTCCATTGAACTCAACTGCAATAATTTGGGTAGCGGAATTTGTGTAGCATTCCAACTACTTATACAATTTTTTTAGATAGTGGAAAATATCACACTCAGATGAGACTTGTATAGGATAAAAATACAATTATATTTATTTAAATACTCGTGAATCTTCCATGGCCTTGCTCAAGCTGAAAGGAAGTGGTGGCCCCCTCTGATTGGGGCACATTCTTGGGCTGTGGACTGCTGGGACATCCTGGAGCAACCTTCCAGCCTCAGGGTCGTTTGGAGGTGGGCTCCTCGGCCCGTGTCATGGAATCGTGCCAGACATGCCGCATAAGATTTGATATGACAGTTCTCAAAAATTTGCTGTAGAGAATGCAGGCAACCTTTCAGCTGCCTACAAAAACAGATTAAAAAGAAAATTAGGGAGTCTTTATTTCAGCCTGTGTGAGGACACTCACTGTAATTTATCTAGATTTTCAAAAGGCCTTTGATAATGTACTCCATCATAGGCAGTCCCTCGGAATCAAGGAAGACTTGCTTCCACTCTTAACATGAGTTCTTAGGTGGCTGTACAGTCCAATTCGGGAACCACAGTCTCTGTCACAGGTGGGACAGACAGTGGTTGAAGGAAAGGGTGGGCGGGGAGCCTGGTTTGCCGCACGCTCTTTCCACTGCCTGTGCCTGATTTCTGCATGCTCTCGGCGACGAGACTCGAGGAGCTCTGTGCCCTCCTGGATGCACTTCCTCCACTTAGGGCAGTCTTTGGTCAGGGACTCCCAGGTGTCAGTGGGGATGTTGCACTTTATCAGGGAGGCTTTGAGGGTGTCCTTGTAATGTTTCCGCTGCCCACTTTTGGCTCATTTGCTGTGGACGAGTTCCAAGTAGAGCACTTGGTTTGGGAGTCTCGTGTCTGGCATGCGAACTATGTGGCCTGCCCAGCGGAGCTGATCAAGTGTGGTCAGTTCTTCAATGCTGGGGATGTTGGCCTGGACGAGGACGCTAATGTTGGTTCGTCTGTCCTCCATGGGGATTTGTAGGATCTTGCGGAGACATCGTTGGTGGTATTTCTCCACCATAATAGACTGATGAACAAGGTCAGAGAATGCGGAGTCAGGGGACAAGTAGCAGAATTGATAGCTCACTGGCTTCAAGACAGAAAGCAGAGAGTAGGGGTAAAGAGTTGCTATTCAGGGTGGCAAAAGGTGGGTAGTGGTGTTCCACAGGATCAGTGCTGGGACTACTGTTGTTCACAATTTATATTAAAGATTTAGGGGCCGAAATTGGTGAAGCTCAAGGCCCGCCCAAGTGCCACCCAAAGGACCGCTGATGGCCGCCGAAAGACTGGGCAGTACTTTGCCTGGAAGATTCCTTTAAAAGAGGTGGCAGTACCGCCCGGCAGCCAAACAATGGCTTACGCTGTCAATCTGGGCAGCAATGGCCAGGAGCTCTCAATCTTGGCAGCAAAGACTCTTGCCACCCAAGTGCCGCCAAGGATGGAGTCGGGCCCAGGGAGGGTGGAAGACCTGTAAAAAAAAATCATGGCACGCAAAAAAAAACACCAAACGCCTTCAGGAGACCCCGTCCAGGAAAATCGCTATAAAATACATTTTTGAAATATGGTCACTAACCTTTTTTTTCCGTTCTTCACACCTACCATCGGGGTTAGAACAGCCTCCACCTGGGGGATCTTCCCCCTGCTGGCGCCGACTCCCGCCAACTCCCACCCGCACCAACCTGGCAGCTCGACGGGCGGGAGGCCACTTATACTACTTGGCCCACAGAGGACGTCAGTAGGCGGTTCCCGGCAGTACTCCCCTCCCGCCCGCTCTAGCCTAAGTTGAAAATGGCAAAGAGAGGAAAACGGCAGCAAACCTCGGCGGCCGTCGGTGTCAATGGGTGGTAAGGCCACCAAGATCAGGGCCTTAGACTTTGGAATCAAAGTCACAATTTCTAAATTTGCAGATGGCACCAAATTGAGGGGACAGTCAATATTGATGAGGACTGCAACAAATTACAGGAGGACATTAATACATTTGCAGAATGGGAATATAATTGGCAAATGAAGTTCAATATAAATAAATGTGAGGTATTACATTTTGGTAGGAAGAATTGGGAGGTTACTTATTACTTGGAGGATGCAAGTCTAGTTGGGGTAGAGGAACAAAGGGATCTCGGAGTACAAATACACAAGTCACTAAAAGTTGTGACATGGGTTAGCGAGGCGATAAAAAAGCAAACCAAACGTTAAGGTTTATTTCTTGAGGTATTGAATTGAAAAGTAGGGAAGTTATGCTGAACCTGTATCGAACCTTGGTTAGACCACACTTAGAGTACTGCGTATAGTTCTGGTCGCCATATTATTAAAAAAACGATATAGAGGCATTGGAGAGGGTGCAGAGAAGATTTACAAGGATGATACCAGAAATGCGAGGGTATACATATCAGGAAAGGATGAACAAGCTGGGTCTCTTTTCTCTTGAAAAAACAAGGCTGAGGGATGACCTAATAGAGGTCTTTAAAATTATGAAATGTTTAGATAGAGTGGATACAGAGACAATGTTTCGATTTGTGGGGAAGAGCATAACTATAAGATAGTCACCAAGAAATACAATAGGGAATTCAGAAGAAACTTCTTTACCCAAAGAGTGATGAGAATGTGGAACTCGCTACCACAGGGAGTGGTTGAAGCAAATAGTATGGATGCATTTAAGGGGTGGCTAGACAAGCTTATGAGGGAGAAGAGAATAGAGGGTTATGCTGATAGATTTAGATGGCTAAAGACGGGAAAAGGCTCAAGTGGAGCATAAACGCCGGCATGGACTGGTTGGGCTGAATGGCCTGTTTCTGTGCCGTATATCCTATGTACTCCTATGTAAACACTGGGAGAGTTTGCACAGGCACCAGTGCTAAATAAAATTGGGGACCCAACTGCAATCAAGGCAAACCCGGATACCTGGGCATAACTAGGATTCCTTGACCCCAGCTTTCAAAAAAAACAAATCCAAGAAAGCAATTATCCAGCCCCACCTCTCCCAGATCTGTGAAAAATAATCTATTCGGCGGAGAGGGTGGGGGATAAACTAGGCCAGTGGGGCCTAAATTAGTTAGCATCCAAAACTTGATATGATTCCGCCAGTGTGTAGTGAAAATGTTCCAACAGAGCTCGCCTGTTGAGGTCTAACCAATCTCACCTGGCACCAAGAGCCACAGGTATGTCCAGGGATCCTAGTGTAAACAAATTTATAAATCAGTTTTGAAAATGAGGACAGGGGCCTTGGCTCAATTTAGGGCTGTTAGGGCTATGTTAAGAAAATGCCCCAACCAATTTAGCAGTGGCCCAAACATCCATGCAGATTGGGCATGGGTCTCTGCCCTGCGAAATTGGTTATTGTTGCCTTGTTGTATGCTCATAAAATGGGAACGATTTTAACTTTATGATCCAGAATGTCTTGCGGCTCTGTTTGTTGTAACTAGCTGAGGAAAGTTGCCATAACACCTCTCGAGCAACTAAGAATAACGGGCGAATATACATTATAGAAATGCCTTCAACCATGCATCTGCTGAGGCTATTTTCTCTGCAACAGAATATCCTGTAAAGTGCATAAAAGTCTCTTCAAGGTATCCACCTGCTTTGAACCTAGATCGGGAGGAGCTTTCCCTGAAATTATCTTCTCAATTGCTCCCTCTCCAGTAATCTCCCTTTAGCAGTGGAAACCTCCAGCTTCTAACTTTCATTTTGCTTTAAAGGTGAAATTCTAGGCAAACTTTGACAGTGTTATTGTCCATACACATTAATAATGGAGCTGTGTTTGTTCTGCTAGTTTTACTGATCAAATCACCTTTCATATATATATATATATGTGTAAAAGCATGCAATTTACATCAGTCGAGTTAAAACAGAAAATTATGAAAGTTAGATGGTATTACACACAAAAATGTTCCACTTCCTAAACCGACAATGGTGCTAATTGAATTTGAGTCAACATGCTTTGTTTTAGCAATAGTTCTTAAAGGCCTTTCTAAAGTACAGAGCCTTGCATGTCAATTTAATAGGAGCAAGCCTTTGGCTTCGTAATAGCATTCTCATCTCTGAGTCAGAAGGTGCAGGGGTTGAACCCTGCTCTACACAGTCTTGGTGAGTGGAGATCAGAGCTCTGGCTCTGAATTCTGGGTTGACATCTAGTAGGGTCTGACAAAGCATCAATTTTAAAATTCTCTTCTTTTTTTCAAATCCCTCCATGACCTTGCTCCTCCCGATCTCTGTAACCTCCTCCAGCTCTACAAATTTCTGAGATATCTGCGCTCCTCCAATTCTGGCCTCTTAGTCTCCAGCTGTGGCTCAGTGGGTAGCACACTTGCCTCTGAGTCAAGAAGGTTGTGGGTTCAAGTCCCACTCCAGGGACTTGAGCACAAAAAATCTAGGCTGACACTCCAGTGCAGTAATGAGGGAGTGCTGCACTGTCAGAGGTGCTGTCTTTCAGATGAGGCATTAAATATCTATGTCATGTATATACATGCTGTTTGTAGCCACCAGATGGTGTCATTGTTGGAGGCCACTGCGCAGCATGCACATGGTGCTGCTCTGGTATAAAAGGCCAGCCATTTTGTGAGTCAGGCACTTTGGGCCATAATAAAGCAGGAACAAGGTTGTACCTTGTTCAATTAAACAGTACTCAGTTTGTACCTTCATTACATATATAACAATTGGCAACGAGAATACAAGAACCTTGTTTGCAAAATGAACACGATTACATTGTTAGAGTGATTCATGGAGGGAGAAGATTGGGCAGACTTTGTGAGCCATTTGAACCAGTACTTCGTGGCCAACAAAATGAAGGGGGTCGACGATGCAGATCGGCGCTGGGCCGAGTTCCTCACTGTGTGCGGTTCAAAGATCTACGGTCTGATAAAGAATCTATTCATGCCTAGTGATCCAACAGAGAAAATGTACGAGGAGTTCTGTACATTGGTACGGGAGCACCTCAAGCCAGGCGACAGCATCATCATCTCGAGATACAGGTTTTATACACACGTTCGATCGGAAGGCCAGAGCGCGGCAGAATTCGTTGCTGACCTGAGACGTCTAGCGAAACGGTGTTGGCAGACATGCTGCGGGACTTCTTTGTTATCGGTATCAACCACGAGGTGATCCTGCGCAAACTTCTGTCGGTGGAGGAGTTGGATTTAAAAAGCGCCATCCAGATCGCTCAATCATGTATGACGACGGACAGAGTTTAAAGCAAATATCAGTGAAGAACCGAACCTCGGCAAGTACTGTAAAAGCGATTTATTTGATGTTCGGCAGAACGGCTCATGGCAGGGCCTATCCAGCTGCGTTCGCGAATGATTTGGTGTTCGGCAGAGTGGCACCTATCCGGCTGCGGTGAAACCTGTGGCTGGCAAAGTCCGCCAGCGGGAATGTATCCGACTTCACCTTGTTGGCGTTGTGGGGGAAATCATCAGCACCAGCAGTGCCGATTTAAGTAATATAGTTGCAAAAGTTGTCTGAGAGTGGGGCATCTCCAGCGCAAGTGTCCGCAGATGAGCAAGCGAGCTGCGACACACCATGTGGAGGATGAGAGTCAGACTAGCGCGGACCGGATACTCAATCTGAGATGCCAGAGGAGGAAGTGTATGGACTGTATTCTTTCATAACCAAGAGCGATTAATGTGATGTTTAACGGGATACTGGTATCGATGGAACTGGACACAGGGGCGAGTCAATCGATCATGAACAAGAGGGCATTTAATAAGCTGTGGGATATTAAGACTGTGAGGCCCAGGCTGAGCCCTGTTAATGCCAAGCTGCGCACGTACATCAAAGAACTGATAAAAATGATTGGCAGTGCACAAATTAACGTGTCGTATAATGGTGCGGTTCACGAGTTACCGCTGTGGATTGCTCCAGGCAATGGCCCAATGCTGCTCGGCAGGAGCTGGTTGGAGAAAATCAGATGCAACTGGAACGACATAAAGGCGTTGTCATCGAAGGAAGATACATGTGCCCAAGTATTAAGCAAGTTCCCCTCACTGTTCGAACCGGGTATTGACAACTTCACGGGAGCCAAGGTGTAGATCCACGTGGACTCAGATGCAAAACCTGTCCATTATAAAGCTCAGGCAGTGCCGTATATGATGAGGGAGAAGGGTGAAATTGAATTGGACAGACTCCAGCGTGAAGGGATCATATCACTGGTCGAATTTAATGAATGGGCCAGTCCCATTGTTCCTGTACTGAAAAGTGATGGCACAGTCAGAATCTGTGGAGACTACAAGGCTACGATCAACAGGGTTTCGAAACAAGATCAGTACCCGTTACCGAAGGCTGATGACTTGTTTGCGACGCTAGCCAGAGGGAATTCCTTCACAAAACTGGACTTGACGTTGGCCTATATGACGCAGGGCTTGGTCGAGATGTCAAAGAGACTTACGTGCATTAACACGCACAAAGGACTGTTTATTTACCACAGGTGCCCGTTTGGAATTTGCTTGGCTACAACAATATTCCAGAGAAATATGGAAAGTCTACTGAAGTCCGTTCCAAGAACCGTCGTGTTCCAAGATGACATCCTGATCATCGGTCATGACTTCAAGGAATATCTGAACAACCTGGAAGAGGTTCTACGGCATTTGGACAGAGTGGGACTCAGACTTAAACGCTCGAAGTGTGTCTTCATGGCACCGGAGGTCGAATTCCTCAGGAGCAAAATTGCCGCTGATGGCATTAGACCTACTGACGTGAAAACCAAAGCCATCAAGAATGCACCAAAGCCACAGAACATGATGGAGCTACGTTCGTTCCTGAGTCTACTCAGCTACTTTGGTAACTTCCTACCTAAATTGAGCACCTTACTTGAACCACTGCATATGCTATTGAGAAAAGGCAACAACTGGGTGTGGGGCACATTGCAAGACAGAGCTTTCAAGAAAGTCACCAATCTGCTTTGCTCGAACAAACTGCTGGTACATTATGACCCATGTAAATGTTTAGTTTTAGCCTGTGACGCATCGTCATATGGAATTGGTTGCATGTTACAACAAGCCAATGAGTTGGGGTGTTGCACTCATAATAAATGGTCAGATTGAGTATTGTGTGTAATCAGCAAGTGAGACCTTAGCTCCTTTATTGTAATTCCAGAGTGCAGGCACCTCGTGGGTGACCTGCTTATATACCGTACTCCCAAGGAATGCTGGGATCCCTTGGGACTCCAACAGGTAGGCCCTCTGGTGGACAGGTGTGATACAGGCTACAAGGTTACAAGGAGTTAAATAAATAACATGGAGAAATTTCAACCTGTCGCGTATGCATCCAAAAGTTTGTCTAAAGCAGAAAGAGCTCACTGTGTGGTAGAAAAAGAAGCTTTACTGTGTGTGTACAGTGTTAAAAAGATGCATCAATACCTGTTCGGTCTTAGGTTTGAATTAGAGACCGATCACAAGCCGCTCATTTTGTTGTTTTCCGAGAGCAAAGGTATCAATACCAACACTTCATCCGCATCCAAAGGTGGGCGCTGACATTATCTGCCTATGATTATGTCATTCGCCACAGACCTGGCACAGAGAATTGTGCTGATGCTTTGAGCCAGTTGCCGTTGCCCACACCGGAGGTGGAAACGCCACAACCGGCAGATTTAATGTTAATCATGGATGCTTTTGAGAGTGAAGGTACCCCTGTCATGGCTCAACAAGTTAAGACCTGGACCAACCAGGACCTAATATTATCGGTGGTAAAGGGTTGCATCCTCAAAGGGGATTGGTCTGCCATACCTAAGCAAATGTGCAAGGAGGCCAAACTGTACATTCGTCGCAAGGACGAACTGTCTATTCAAGCAGATTGCATATTGTGGGGCAATCGAGTTGTACTGCCTAAGAAAGGGAGAGAGAAGTTTGTGCGTGAGTTACACAGCACACATCCTGGTATAGTGATGATGAAGGCCATCGCCAGGTTTCACGTATGGTGGCCAGGAATTGAACCTGAGCTGGAAGCATGCATGCATCATTGCAACACCTGCATACAGCTCAGCAAAGCACCAGCGGAATCACCGCTGAATCTGTGGTCATTATCACATTGACCTTTGTGGGACCTGGCTGTGTGCAAATTGGCTGTCGTATTTACTCACATTACAACAGTGACTACACTGCAAAAAGTACTTCATTGGCTGTAAAGTGCTTTGAGAAGTCCGGTGATCATGAAAGGCGCGAAATAAATCCAAGTCTTTTCTTTCTTGCGCATCTCTGATTTTCTTAGCTCCATCATTGGCAACCTTCAGCTGCCTAGGCCCTAAGGTCTAGAAATCCCTCCCTAAACCTCTCCATCTCTCTACCTCTCTGACCGAGCTTTTCGACATACTATATGTCCTAATTTCTCTTTATGTGTCTTGGTGTCATAGTTTGTTATAATCGATCCTGTGAAGTGCCTTATGTTCTACTACATTAAAGGCGTTACATAAATGCGAGTTGTTGTTCCTGCCTGAAGGGTATGGGTATCCCTCCTCATTGGATGGTTTGTGGGAGCCCTCCTGCCCTGTAAGACTAACCACCCTTTTGACTGGTATAAAGATGGTTATAGCGTTCACATCGCTGCCTGCCTGTTAATCAGCCTACAAATCCTTCCACTACTTCACACTATTCTCCAAGGGAAGAGTGTGAAAATATGACAAAAACACTCTCAACTTAACAACACCTATTATTAACTGGCACCTTAATATATTCTCACAGTCTGGCTGTTGTGGGTCAGCTTTTTGCCAAAGAAACACAGCTCATCCATTTCTAATTAGACTTTAAAAATTGCACTAACTTTAACAGAATAAAAATCTCAACTTAATGCTCAAATAAGATGAAACCATCACTGGAAAGGGTGAGTTTTATTTCCATCTTAAACCTGGAGTCTATATTTCAGATCCAATGAAAATGGTCCTGATGATACTAATGATCGAAACCTGCTATACCATGATATTTAAATTGAAATGGACATATAACTGCTCAGTTGTTACATTGATCTTTTTTCATCATTCTATTGTTGCTACTTTCTTTATAACACAGTTCTGGTCTCTAGAACTGTCGAACAAGATACCTTTTATTTTACAGCACTTGAGGTGATGTGCTTAAGGTCTTTCATTCTTCTCATTCCACAGCTGCAAATAATTCTGCTGAGGGCATTGTTGGGAAGGTGTGTCGATGGGATCATATGACCTAGTCAGGTTGGACGAACTACACAGAAGTTGAGTCAGCAGGATTCTGGAGTTCATAGGGGAAGATCATGCCAAATGGATTCTGGTGGTTGTTTTGGTACAGGGTGAAAGGATTTCTGTTCCCAAGAAAGAATAGGCATTGAGTGATGAACATTCCACATTAAGAATAGGGATTTAGATACATAGGTTTAATTAAAATTGAACTCATTTACAAACCACAAGATGCTTTCCAATCTAGTTTGCCACACCTAAACATTTTTTCAGATTTAATCTCTTTACCCATATGGCCCCGATATTTATGAGGAGGCAGGGAGAGTGTAGGGGAAGCAGCCAAAATTGGCCCCAATATTTTTTATTATTCAGTTGAATTCACTTGTGTAGATATCAGATGTGATTCGCCTCTTCATAACGGAGTTTCAGCAGGACACAACATTCACCTGCCTCTCCGAATCAGTCCCACTCCTGACCCATTTCCACTAATGAGGGAGCCTGCCATTGCAAAGAGCCGAATATCAACAGTGCTGCAGTGGGAGTGCTGCTGCACTATCAGAAGAGTAGGCAAAATTCCTTAAAGAGGCAGCCGCTCTCTGAAGGCTGAGACCGAGCAAGTAAGTGTTGGTGGCCAGGCTAGAAGGAAAGGAGAAAATGCTGGAAATACTCAGCAGGTCAGGCAGCATCTGTGGAGCGAGAAACAGAGTTAATGTTTCAGTTCAGTGACCATTCGTCAGAACTGAAAAAAGTTAGAGATGTAACAGGTTTGAAGCAAGTACAGAGGCAGAGGAAGGGAGGAGGAGAGGAAAGAACAAAAGAGAAGGTCTGTGATAGGGTGTAAGGCAGGAGAGATTCAATGATAAAAGATGACAAAAAATGATGGTGCAGTGCAAAAGGAGATGGTAATGGGACAAGTAAAACAAAGCGATGGATCTAGAGGAGGTTTAAGTAGCAATAGCAGAATCATTACCAAGAGCTGCTGTCTGAGAAAAAACGTGAGCAGTGGTTGTTGTGATCTGTAATTGCTGCACTCAATGTTTCGTCCAAAAAGCTGTAAAGTGCCTAATCAAAAGATGAGATGCTGCTCCTCAACTTCCGTTGAGTTTCATTAGAACAGTGTAGGAGGCCGAGGACAGAGAGGTCAGAGTGGGAGTGGGACGTAGAATTCAAATGTCAAACAACCATAAGCTCAGGGTCACGCTTACGGACTGAATGGAGGCATTCTGCAAAATAATCACCCAATCTGCGTTTGGTCTCACCAATTTAAATGGAGACTACGTCATGAGCAGCAAATGCAGTATAATAAATTGCAAGAAGTCCAGATGCAACCTCCCAAGTCCAGAGTTCCAAAAACTGGAATGTTCCAAAATCCGGACATCGCGCTCATCGGTGGAGGGGTCATCCGAAATCCAGAAATACGTTCCGAAATCCGGACATTTTTTTTAACGCCGCCTCTCTGTATAATCAGTCCACACCGATATAGCCAAATTCCTCTTCATCAAATTAAACTCACTTCAACTCAACCAGAACTCTTACACAATACTGTACAATTACTGTTTCCATTTCCCCCCACCACCCCAAAACTTTTCACATCCTGCTGAAAAGAAAGAAAGACTTGCATTTATATTGCGGCTTTCACAATCTCAAGATGTCCAAAAGTGCTGATCTTTCCTGAGGCAAGGTTCCAAAGGTATTGAGGAGCTGGTTATTGGCCAGAAACTCATCATCATAGGCAGTCCCTCAAAATCGAGGAAGACTTGCTTCCACTCTATGGGGCCAAGTTTCGGCCTGAGTTGCTCCTGTTTTTTTGGAGCAACTGGTTTAGAATGGAGTTTCTTAGAAATTTTAATTCTCGGCATTTAGTTTGCTCCAGTTCTCGTCAGTTAGAACAGTTTCACTTTGGAACAGAATTTCTTTTTCAAAAGGGGGCGTGTCCGGCCACTTACTCCTGTTTTTAAAGTTTAGGCAGTAAAAACTTACTCCAAACTAACTTAGAATGTAGTAAGTGAAGATTTTTGTACATTCGAAAAAACCTTGTCTACACTTTAGAAAATCAGGCGTAGGTTACAAATTAGGTGTAGGGAATGGGGGGGTTTTAAAGGGAAGTTTACAAACATTAAACACTTCAGTTTTACAAATAAAGAGCCATCATCAATAATAAATGATGAATACATCAATAAATCAACCAATAAATCAATCAAAAAAAATTAATAAAAATGTTTTAAAAAATTTAAAAATCAATAAATAAAACATTTTCTACTTACCGACT